>NW_017212902.1:0-16130 GCF_001704415.2 Capra hircus | reverse complement strand
CCAGAAGGAAGTAACAAGTGACAAGCCTGCATGGTCTCTATGTATCCTATACATACATCGGTTCAGTTCAGTTCAGCGCACTCAGTCAGCATCTGACTCTTTGCGACCGCATGGAGCTTGGCAGCACACCCGGCTCCTGTCCATCACCAAACTCCAAGTTTATCAACTCAATGTCATTGAGTCATAGCATACATACATAAAGGCATGATGAAACTCACACTGTGACCAAAGTACATTAGTTAGGCTGAGCTCTCACACCTTATTCTCCAGAAAATTGTGAAATGTTACGTGTTTACCAACCATACTCACAGAAAACTAGTCAATCTAATCACACTAGGACCACAGCCTTGTCTAACTCAATGAAACTAAGCCATGGGGGCAACCCAAGACGGCGGGTCATGGTGGAGAGGTCTGACAGAATGTGGTCCACTGGAGAAGGGAATGGCAAACCACTTCAGTATTCTTGCCTTGAGAACCCCATGAACAGTATGAAAAGGCAAAATGATAGGATACTGAAAGAGGAACTCCCCAGGTCAGTAGGTGCCCAATATGCTACTGGAGATCAGTGGAGAAATAACTCCAGAAAGAATGAAGGGATGGAGCCAAAGCAAAAACAATACCCAGTTGTGGATGTGACTGGTGATAGAAGCAAGGTCCGATGCTGTAAAGAGCAATATTGCATAGGAACCTGGAATGTCAGGTCCATGAATCAAGGCAAATTGGAAGTGGTCAAACAGAGATGGCAAGAGTGAACGTCGACATTCTAGGAATCAGCGAACTAAAATGGACTGGAATGGGTGAATTTAACTCAGATGACCATTATATCTACTACTGTGGGCAGGAATCCCTCAGAAGAAATGGAGTAGCCATCATGGTCAACAAAAGAGTCCGAAATGCAGTACTTGGATGCAATCTCAAAAACGACAGAATGATCTCTGTTCATTTCCAAGGCAAACCATTCAATATCACAGTAATCCAAGTCTATGCCCCAACCAGTAACGCTGAAGAAGCTGAAGTTGAATGGTTCTATGAAGACCTACAAGACCTTTTAGAACTAACACCCAAAAAAGATGTCCTTTTCATTATAGGGGACTGGAATGCAAAAGTAGGAAGTCAAGAAACACCTGGAGTAACAGGCAAATTTGGCCTTGGAATGCAGAATGAAGCAGGGCAAAGGCTAATAGAGTTTTGCCAAGAAATGCACTGGTCATAGCAAACACCCTCTTCCAACAACACAAGAGAAGACTCTACACATGGACATCACCAGATGGTCAACACCAAAATCAGATTGATTATATTCTTTGCAGCCAAAGATGGAGAAGCTCTATACAGTCAGCAAAAACAAGACCAGGAGCTGACTGTGGCTCAGATCATGAACTCCTTATTGCCAAATTCAGACTTAAATTGAAGAAAGTAGGGAAAACCACTAGACCATTCAGGTATGACCTAAATCAAATCCCTTATGATTATACAGTGGAAGTGAGAAATAGATTTAAGGGCCTAGATCTGATAGATAGAGTGCCTGATGAACTATGGAATGAGGTTCGTGACATTGTACAGGAGACAGGGATCAAGACCATCCCCATGGAAAAGAAATGCAAAAAAGCAAAATGGCTGTCTGGGAGGCCTTACAAATAGCTGTGAAAAGAAGAGAAGGAAAAGCAAAGGAGAAAAGGAAAGATATAAGCATCTGAATGCAGAGTTCCAAAGAATAGCAAGAAGAGATAAGAAAGCCTTCTCAGTGATCAATGCAAAGAAATAGAGGAAAACAACAGAATGGGAAAGACTAGAGATCTCTTCAAGAAAATTAGAGATACCAAGGGAACATTTCATGCAAAGATGGGCTCGATAAAGGACAGAAATGGTATGGACCTAACAGAAGCAGAAGATATTAAGAAGAGGTGGCAAGAATACACAGAAGAACTGTACAAAAAAGATCTTCATGACCCAGATAATCACGATGGTGTGATCACTCACCTAGAGCCAGACATCCTGGAATGTGAAGTCAAGTGGGCCTTAGAAAGCATCACTACGAACAAAGCTAGTGGAGGTGATGGAATTCCAGTTGAGCTATTTCAAATCCTGAAAGATGATGCTGTGAAAGTGCTGCACTCAATATGCCAGCAAATTTGGAAAACTCAGCAGTGGCCACAGGACTGGAAAAGGTCAGTTTTCATTCCAATCCCAAAGAAAGGCAATGCCAAAGAATGCTCAAACTACCACAATTGCACTCATCTCACATGCTAGTAAAGTAATGCTCAAAATTCTCCAAGCCAGGCTTCAGCAATACGTGAACCGTGAACTTCCAGATGTTCAAGCTGGTTTTAGAAAAGGCAGAGGAACCAGAGATCAAAACATGCCAATCATGGAAAGAAAAAAGAGTTTATTTCTATGCTTTTTGACTGTGCTTTTTGACTATGCCAAAGCCTTTGCAGGACAGGTCTTTCAACAGGAAAAGGAGGCAAGAAACTCAGGGGTTCCATGCTTTCCCAGGGGATTCTACCAGGAGGAACTGGGGTTGTTATCAAAGCTGATTTCAACCTCCAAGACTGGGAAGCCAAAATGGCACTAAGATCCAAGAAATCAAACCTGAGGCCTGCCTGAAATGGCAAAGTCAGTGACAAGAAGAATAAACTTTTGTTTGAAACAATCATAAAAGAGACCATGTCAAAGCTCTCACACAGAAGCATGTTCATGTAAACTCTAAGACATCACATTTCTGTTCAGTTCAGTTCATGGCTCAGCTGTTGACTTGCGACCCCATGAATCGAGCACCCAGCTCCTGTCCTACAACCCCGGAGTTCACCAGACTCAGCCATCAATCAGTATGCCTCCACCATCTCATCCCTGCATCCCTTCTCCCCTGCCCCAAATCCTCCAGTTAGATCTTGCCAAGAGCAATTTCCATGAGGGGAAAGTCTGGGTCAGCTTTGATCATTCCTCCAAAGAAATCCAGGGCTGATCTCCTTCAAATGGACTGGTTGGATCTCCTTGCAGTCCAAGGGACTCTCAAGAGTCTTCTCCAACACCACAGTTCAAAAGCATCAATTCTTTCAGCTTTCTTCACAGTCCAACTCTCACATCCATACATGACCACTGGAAAAACCATAGCCTTGACTAGACGGACCTTAGTTGGCAAAGTAATGTCTCTGCTTTTGAATATGCTATCTAGGTTGGTCATAACTTTTCTTCCAAGGAGTAAGCGTCTTTTAATTTCATGGCTGCAGTCACCATCTGCAGTGATTTTGGAGCCCCCAAAATAAAGTCTGACACTGTTTCCACTGTTTCCCCATCTATTTCCCATGAAGTGATGGGACCAGATGCCATGATCTTCGTTTTCTGAATGTTGAGCTTTAAGCCAACTTTTTCACTCTCCTCTTTCACTTTCATCAAGAGGCTTTTTAGTTCCTCTTCACTTTCTGCCATAAGGGTGGTGTCATCTGCATATCTGAGGTTATTGATATTTCTCCGCAATCTTGATTCCAGCTTGTGTTTCTTCCAGTCCAGCATTTCTCATGATGTACTCTGCATATAAGTTAAATAAGCAGGGTGACAATATACAGCCTTGACGTACTCCTTTTCCTATTTGGAACCAGTCTGTTGTTCCATGTCCAGTTCTAACTGTTGCTTCCTGACCTGCATACAGATTTCTCAAGAGGCAGGTCAGGTGGTCTGGTATTCCCATCTCTTTCAGAATTTTCCACAGTTTATTGTGATCCACACAGTCAAAGGCTTTGGCATAGTCAATAAAGCAGAAATAGATGTTTTTCTGGAACTCTCTTGCCTTTTCGATGATCAGTGGATGTTGGCAATTTGATCTCTGGTTCCTCTGCCTTTTCTAAAACCCCTGAACATCAGGAAGTTCACGGTTCATATATTGCTGAAGCCTGGCTTGGAGAATTTTGAGCATTACTTTACTAGCATGTGAGATGATGCAATTGTGCGGTAGTTTGAGCATTCTTTGGCATTGCTTTCTTTGGGACTGGAATGAAAACTGAGCTTTTCCAGTCCTGTGGCCACTGCTGAGTTTCCAAATTTGCTGCCATATTGAGTGCCATCACAGCATCATCTTTCAGGATTTGAAATAGCTCAATGGAATTCCATCACTCCACTAGCTTTGTTCGTAGTGATGATTTCCAAGGCCACTTGACTTCACATTCCAGGATGTCTGGCTCTAGATGAGTGATCACATCATCATGATTTATCTGGGTTGTGAAGATCTTTTTGTACAGTTCTTCTATGTATTCTTGCCCACCTCTCTTAATATCTTCTGCTTCTGTTAGGTCCATACCATTTCTCTCCTTTATCGAGCCCATCTTTGCATGAAATGTTCCTTGGTATCTCTAATTTTCTTGAAGAGATCTCTAGTCTTTCCCATTCTGTTCTTTCCTCTATTTCTTTTCATTGATTGCTGAAGAAGGCTTTCTTATCTTTTCTTGTTATACTCTGAACTCTGCATTCAGATGCTTATATCTTTCCTTTTCTCCTTTGCTTTTTGCCTCTCTTCTTTTCACAGCTATTTGTAAGGCCTCCCCAGACAGCCATTTTGCGTTTTTGCATTTCTTTCCATGGGGATGGTCTTGATCCCTGTCTCCTGTACAATGTCATGAACTCATTCCATAGTTCATCAGGCACTCTATCTACCAGATCTAGGCCCTTAAATCTATTTCTCACTTCCACTGTCTAATCATAAGGGATTTGATTTAGTCATACCTGAATGGTCTAGTGTTTTCCTACGTTCTTCAATCAGAGTCTGAATTTGGTAATAAGGAGTTCATGATCTGAGCACAGTCAGCTCCTGTCTTGTTTTTGTTGACTGTATAGAGCTTCTCCATCTTGGCTGCAAAGAATGTAATCAATCTGCTTCGGTGTTGACCATCTGGGGATGTCATGTATAGAGTCTTCTCTTGTGTTGTTGGAAGAGGGTGTTAGCTATGACCAGTGCATTCTCTTGCAAAACTCTATTAGTCTTTGCCCTGCTTCATTCGCATTCCAAGGCCAAATTTGCCTGTTACTCCAGGTGTTTCTTGGCTTCTTACTTTTGCATTCAGTCCCCTATAATGAAAAGACATCTTTTATGGGTGTTAGTTCTAAAAGGTCTTGTAGGTCTTCATAAAACATTCAACTTCAGCTTCTTCAGCGTGACTGGTTGGGGCACAGACTTGGATAACTGTAATGTTGAATGGTTTGCCTTGGAGATGACAGAGATCATTCTGTTGTTTTTGAGACTTCATCCAAGTACTGCATTTCAGACTCTTTTGTTGACATGATGGCT
The DNA here is from genome assembly GCF_001704415.2 of Capra hircus. Lineage (NCBI taxonomy): Eukaryota > Metazoa > Chordata > Mammalia > Artiodactyla > Bovidae > Capra > Capra hircus. Next base: position 10,855 of record NW_017212902.1, on the reverse strand, counting down.
ACTCCATTTCTTCTGAGGATTCCTGCCCAGTAGTAGATATAATGGTCATCTGAGTTAAATTCACCCATTCAGTCATTTTAGTTCGCTGATTCTAGAATGTCGATGTTCACCTTGCCATCTCGTGTTTGACCACTTCCATTTGCCTTGATTCATGGACCTGACATTGCAGGTTCCTATGCAATATTGCTCTTTATAGCATCGGACCTTGCTTCTATCACCAGTCACATCACAGCTGGTATTGTTTTTGCTTTGGCTCCATCCCTTCATTCTTTCTGGAGTTATTTCTCCACTGATCTCCAGACTATTGGACACCTACTGACCTGAGGAGTTCCTCTTTCAGTATCCTATCATTTTGCCTTTTCATACTGTTCATGGGGTTCTCAAGGCAAGAATACTGAAGTGGTTTGCCATTCCCTTCTCCAGAGGACCACATTCTGTCAGACCTCTCCACCATGACCGCCGTCTTGGTTGCCCGCATGCTTAGTTTCATTGAGTTAGACGAGGCTGTGGTCCTAGTGTGATTAGATTGACTAGTTTTCTGTGAGTATGGTTTCAGAAGGAGTAACAGTGACAAGTGCATGGTCTCTATGTATTATACATACATCGGTTCAGTTCAGTTCAGCCACTCAGTCACATCTGACTCTTTGCGACCCATGGACTGCAGCACACCCGGCCTCCTGTCCATCACAACTCCCAGAGTTTACTCAAACTCATGTCATTGAGTCATACATACATACATAAGGCAGATGAAACTCACACTGTGACCAGAGTACATTATTAGGCTGAGGCTCTCACACGTTATTCTCTCAGAAAATTGTGAAATGTTACGTTTTACAAAAGGAAGAATCAAGCTTGTAACACTTGAATTTCAGAACATTAATGTCTCAACATTTCAGTCCCTTCAGATCTTGTTAATCTCTTGGCACTACTGACAAGCACATCAAATGTCCGCAAAGAAATTTTCACTGTTCAATTTCACAATCCAGGAATGTGTATAAAGAAATAATGTGAAAAGCAGTGGCTCATCGTTTATCAGGAACCACCAAGAAAGACCAGTTTCCACGACGGCCTCTCCTGCATGTCTGCAATATAATCTTAAAGTTCTTGATTTACTGAATGCCCAGATTCTTGACTTGCTGTGCTCTCCAGGTCAGTGTGGCCTGAGACGATCTCCAGGGAACAGGCTGCACTGCAGTAAACTACAACACCGGCTCGAGTGTGCCGGGTCTAGTCTCTGTGTCGGGTTAAGCATTTTATCTCAGTTCTCACTTAGTCCAAAAAGCCCACGAGGAAGCCAGTCTCATCATCTCCATTTCATGGATGAGGAGCAGCTCAGTGGGTGAGATGACCCAAGGACATGGCCAAATGCTAGGCTGGTCTCAGACAAGCCCTGGGCTCTTACTAACATAGGTGAGAAGGGGCAGAGAGCCAGAGCCCAAGGGGTACTGACCTGGGATGAGAAAGCGCCTGAGAGCTGGGCATGCACAGTTCACCACTTTTTCATAGAAATATCATAGAGACCCAGTGGTATAAAAGCACACTTCTTCCTGCGCTCCTTTATCATTGAATAGAGTAGAAACAAAATTTCCAAAATGAAAACAGCATCACCATCCAATGGACCCCTGGGACCCCAGGTCCACCCCTGCTCATCAGAGCCACCGATTCCGCTCACTTCCTGACCTCAGTGTGATGTGGCAGAAACTGACTCCCAAAGATCCACAGAAATGTCCCGAAGGACTCCAAAGTCTCGTTCCTCTTTTACTGTCCACCTCTGCTGGGCTGGCCACCTCCTCCCCCTCCGTATACAACCACCCCCTGGGGCACTCCCTGACTACAAGATTCAACACTGGTGCCCCTCCTGGAGGCCAGAGAGCCGCCTGCCCCTGATGCTTCTCTGTCCCCTGCAGCCACTTTCACAACAGTGAGCGCTATGCACTCTGGGGACCGTCTGCTCCTGTACGGGACTGCAGGGGCCATACAGGATGGTGCCTGACTTAGAAGATGCCCAAGGGGATGTGTTTGATGAATGACTCTGAGGCAGGGTTTCTGCTGACAGAACACAGGCCCATTTTTCTCCAGGTTTCCTTAAGGTTTGGCCATTCCCTGCAGTACCACGCTTTCCGTAGCATCTCCATTACCAGTGGAATTAAATCCTACGCAGGATAAAGTAAGGAGACCAGCGTCCTCAAACACAACAGGCCACTCCAACATCCCCGGGAAGTCACGTCACCCCATCCCCCGGCCAGGATGAGCTAGTGTCCAGTGAGACCTCCTAAGTGATCACGTGGATCTTCACGATGGCGAATCCAGCACTTTTTATTTGGTGAACATTCCAAAACTAGTGGGTGGAGTCCTGAGCTGTCCATTCAGGCTAGGACTGGGGCCTACCCTGACCTCAGTGCCAACATTTGCTCAAGTTCAGGAAGCCAAAAAAAAAAAAAAAATCCTTCTCTATGCTCAAGTGAGCCAGGGCTTCACTACTAAGGAAACAAAAAGTTAACAGAACCAGTCAGATGAAAAACTCGTCAACACCAAAGGACACTTCAATGTGTGGTGTCTAGGAAAGAGCTCCGGGCAGTGAGAACTCTCCACTTGCACAGTGCTCACCTGCCGTGTCAGAGACGCAAAGGCGGGGACTTGGCTCTCCTGCTGATGCTCTGGGTAGAATTGGCCCGACTCCCGAAACCGCCACATAACTGCACAGCGCAACCACTCAGGGCTACGGGTAGGCCCCGGAATGGATGGAGGAACGAATGAGGTGTCAAGCCTCTAGCTCTGGGTCTTGCTGCTAATACTGAAGCCAGCCTTCACAAAACATGGACCACTCAGATTTCTCCAGTCTCTCCCGCATCCGTAGTGGCTGTACGTGGCTTTGGAGTAGACAGATAGGTAGTCTCTTCTGGCTGGAAAAAGCCTGGCATCTATTTGAGGCTCTGATGCCATGCCCAGCTCATGGCTGCCTGTGCAACCACGTGGCAACCTCATAAAGCCACAGGATGCCAGGCCGATCCTGCCCTAGGAATGCCCGACAGACTTTTCCAACAGCGGGTATCTGAGCAGAGAAGTGAGGTAACTTCTGAGGATCTTTCAGGGAGGAAATCCAGCCCAGCCTCCTGCTCAGTGCTCCAGCAGCTCAAACCTGCCCTGGTCAGTCTCCAGCCCGCATCGTGTGTACTGGGAGCTGGGCCACGACTGCATCGTGATGAGACCCCCACATCCCGTGGAGTCTCAGCAGGACCCAGCAGAATCACGCCTCTTCCTCGCCTGAGCACTGATTCAGTTAGGAGGGAACAAGACTAAGCAGCAGAGGAGGGCACAGGACCCCTTGCTGGTGCTCACCAAGCCGGAGGACTTGCAGCAGGTCAGACCAAACCCAGAGGCAGACAGACCTCATGGCCCAGCAAACCTGGGCCTCCACGACTCGGCACAGAGGAGCAGAACAGACTGTGTGCTCTGCAGCCCAGCTTCCCTACAGGATGCGGAAGGAAGGGGCCCAGCCATGCCTGTCCGGCGCCTCCTGCCAAACTCATCATGTAGGTAAGGGAGCGTAAAGGAAGGAAGAAAAGCAACAGTGTTCTAGGAGTGCTGCAGGGCACCCCCGAGGAATGCCAGGAGCAAGGGATCATCACTGCCCCACCTGGGAGCGTGGCCCGTGTCCACTCTCCAGGCCTCGAACCAGGCAACCAAGCTCATAACCTCTCCCAGTAAATGTTCCTTCAGCCTCCATGGCCGATGATTCGATGCCCCCTTCATCCAGTGAGAGTTTGCAAAGAGGAAGGAGGGCAGGCTTGGGCCACAGGCTCCATCAGCTGCCACCACACTTCATCTCGATGGGACCCAAGGTCCAGTGCCCAGGATCTAAGATGAAGCTTAAAAAGCTAAACGATGGGGCTTCCCTGGTGACTCAGTGGGAAAGAATCTGCTTGCCAATGGAGGAGACATGGGTTCGATCCCTAATCTCTGGGAAGATCCCACAGGCCTCAGAGCAATAAGCCTGTAGGCCATAACTATTAAGGTTGAGCTCTAGAGTCCACAGCCGCAACTACGGAAGCCCACACACTCTAGAGCCTGTGTTCCGCAACGAGAGGAGACACTGCAACGAGAAGCCCGTGCACCGCAGCTAGAGGAGCCCCGCTCGCCACAACTAGAGAAAAGCCCGCAACAGCAATGATGACCAGCACAGCCCAAAATAACAAATGAAATTATATTTTTAAAAAAGCTAAACACGATGAAAGTGGAGCCAAGACGGGAAAAGCATTTAGGCTCACCACCACAACCGCCCTCAACCCCAGCACATCCAGAAAACCGACCCACATCATGGCATCAGCGTGACCCTGGTCAGGAAGCCACTGATGGACACTTCTTGGGCGGCCTTGTCCACCGCTAATGGAAGGTGAAAAGGACGGAGGCGTGGAGGGAGGGCAGAACAGTGAATTTCCGAATAACTGAAACACCTGGAAAATGAACATCACAGCCGAAAGACAACGTTCTGTTCAAAGGAGTGTCAAGATCTAAAAATGATCGCCAAGATCATTAAGACAGCGAACGGCAATGAACATGAAACTCACCTAGCTTTTGATTTCATGCGTTCGCTCATCTCTCGTCAGTGGGACGTAATTCATCTTCCGGCCACTTTCTCCATAGCCCAGAAGGAAGCCCCGGGATCGGCGTGGACTCTTGGCTCCAGACAGGCGCGGTGCCTTCCACGCCACGGACAGCCGGTCGTCGGAGGAGCGGACTCGGACCCGCAAGGGCTTGTTGGGCACGTCCTTTTCTTAAAGAGGACACGACACAAGACCGTTAAACAGCAAACCCCAGAGCTCCCGACAGAGGAGGGAAAAGCGTGCCAAAGATGGAGCCACAACAATCAGCAGCTGGGCTTAAAACATCCACTTTGGGTAACCAGTTCTAGTAAGAACATTCTTCCCCCAAGGGTATCGACAGTTGGTGTCCACCCCACACAGGAGGCCTAGAGGTCTCAAGGATTTAAAGTGAAAACATACCATGTATGAGACTGCCAGCCAGAAATCCTGGATGCTTTACAGTGTTCCTTTTCATCTATTTCCTCTTGCCCCTTAAAGCCAAAAACTATATATCCTCTGGTGAAAGCAAAGGGTCAGCATAAAATATAGCAAACACAATTTCATGCTATTTTTAACTGTCTTCCTGGAAGCTTTTCCACTATAAGTTTGAAGAAAAACTGGGCTTTCCTTGTCTTTATGGTGACTCACTAAGAGCTCAATCCTGCTTTCTGGTTTTGATCTTAATTTCTCTGGCGTGTCCAAGTCGTGCCCCTTCAGACAAACCTGCTGCTGTACCCCACGTCTGCTGTTGCCTTCCTACTAAATGAATCCATTTCCAGCACTCTTACTAAGCTGATGAGTCTCAGGAGTCGCTCTCATAGTTAACATTCTCAAAGCAAGGCCAATACTTAGTGTTTGAAGTTTTGTTTTTACATCGATTAAGAGCTGATGATACGTTTGGGAGCAAGGGTGACAGACTACGTGATGACTACACTGCCTGTTTCTGACGGCGGCCACGTTCTAGCCCTTTGGGGGATCCAGTGACCCAGTGAGTGTCTCTCTGACTATGTAAGCCAGGTATATTTCCCAAGCATCGTTCCTCCACTATGTACATCACCCCCATCACAAATTCTAACTTTATTAGACTGGAAAATTCCCACCTAAGTGAATATTTTAACACTAACTAAAACAAAACAAACAAACAAAAAATATCATGAGTTAGTGTGAGTTTCAACAGCACAATAATACCCATTAGAGATGGTTATGCTAAGAAGTCAGTCACCTGACTGTCTTCAAACCAAAAGAAATATCCTTTTGTATATTAGCTGGAGCTACCTAATTAGTCACTGGGCACCCTCATTCCTAAAGGCTGCTAAGAGAATATCATATCATGGTATTTTCCCCAATACACAAGTAGTGATTATTGAGATTTTTTTGGTTTTAATCCATAGCAACGTCAATGAACTAACTATATAAAATTTTGTCTTGCACCTTGGTGATGTGAACTGAACTCAGCTTTATTCCAAGTTCATAGATGGGGCTCTCCGTTTCAATACTCTAGCCTCTATAAAAATTAGGGACCACCAAGGAATATGGAAATGACAAATATGCGCATCTCTATAATTGAAAAGAAAATTTTGTCTCAAGTGTTTAGTACAAATAGTCCAATTCACTAACAGCACAGTACTGACTCATTGAATGAATTCCTGCATTAATCCTATGAGTTGATTTTTCTTATGAGTCCCAATGGGGATGCTCAATGTTTCTAGAAAGATCCAGACTGTCGAATCTCATTAAGCGCTTGCATTATCTGTGGGTGACTGTGGATTTTCCTCATCAGCATGTGTCACTGCTGAACAGACCTTGTCCATGCCGGGGCTAGGGTAGAAATCGTTTTTTAAAAGCCAGTAGTGAAAATATCTGGTAAAAACACCTCACGAGACTCAAAATCTGGACAAGGGTGGCATGCCTAGTCTTGATGAAACTTGGGTTTGGCTTTTGAAGTCAGCACATTTTTGGATGACATGCATCAGAACAAAATACACCACCAAGTTTACCTTTTCAGGAATAGTGTTTGCATTATTTTCAGCTTTATTACAAAGTCATGAAAGAAACCTTGACGTGAGCCATAGGCAGGGGAACAGAGGTCAAGAGAGGAAATTTTAAAGGAAGCAGAAAACTTGGCTTCATTCTCTTTACATCTTCCGAGTCAAGTTGTACGCTGTGAGCCTCCAGCACAAACTATCACCACCTACAACACTCTGTTTTAAACAGAAGCCCCTCTGATGAGTGAGGCCACAGCCTCTCCCAGGTAAACCCCCTGAGGCTGGCATTTGGTTCCAGGTGTCCAGCTTTGGGCAGGCATCAGGGCTTTTTTTTTTAAGAAAGTCTATAATGTGAAAATGATGTCTCCCTAGAGAAGTGACTTATGAACAGGGCAGTGGAAGGAAGGAGACGGTAAGATGAATGGGGAGAGTAGCCCGGATGCATATACTACCATATATAAAATAGACAGTCAATGGAAATTTGCTATATGACTCAGGGAACTCAAACCGGGGCTTTGTAACAACTAGAGGGGTGGGAATGGGTGGCAGGTGGGAGAGAGGTTCAGGAGGGAGGGGACATATATACACCTAAGGCTAATTCATGTATGGCACAAATCAAACCAATATTGAAAAGCAGCTATCCTTCAATTAAAAATAAATTATTTAAAATTCTGTCTGCCAATAATACATGGTATTCATTTTACTCTTAAGAAAAGCTCATACCTCCTCGAGGGACCCTTGGGGATGCGGATGTGAGAAATGACGCCTGCTCGAGCTGCCACAGGCCATTTGCACTGCTCTTCCCAGCAGGACTGGCAGGCTCCCTCTGCCCCCATGGCGGCCACAGGCTATCTCCTCAGGGCAGCGGTAAATGTGGTGGGTATCCACGGTGCTGTCACCGATGTGCCAGCCTCAGGGTTGCCTCTCCACTCACTCTTGTCCAAAGCCCCGAGTGACACAACCACTCTCCCACCACTGCAGAGAGCCGCCCATCCATCTGGGACTTCTGGATGATCTCCAGCAAAATGGGCAACTTGACCGAAAACACATGCATGGGTCTAACAAGATTCAGCTAAGAAGTAAATCACTGAACAGAGATGGCATCCCGGCTCTGTGGCCGGCCTCGCCTGAGACCCAGCCAGCTCATCTACTTTACAGTGGAACCAGCATCGGCGGAGAGCAGGCCTCGCCTCGGGCCTTGGGGCTACCCTGGTGGCTCAGACAGTGAAGTATCCACCGACAGTGAAGAAGACCGGATTCAATCCTGGGTCGGAAAGATCCCCTGGAGAAGGAGATGGCTACCCACTCCAGTATTACCTGGGGAATTCCATGGACAGAGGGTTGCAAAGTAGGACATGACTGAGCAAACTAACACGTCTTCTCATTTGGGGCGAGGGGTGGGCCTATGCTCCAGAACAAATAACCCTTGACACTCAAGAGCAAAATTTTGAACAAACGAAAGAAGGAAAAAGACCACTGGCATGTCCTGAAGTACCAGGGTCCTGAGGAAGAAGGATGCGGGGAGGTTCCAAGAACAAGGGACTCCGTCCAGACGAAACAGATTTTGGCCTGAGATCCTGACCAGGCCAGGCCACTAAATCTCAGCCACACTGCCCAGTGGCAGGGACAGCAGCTACCCCCTCAGACTGTATGGGCTCCCCACCCAGGCTCTGGCTGCCGTCCAACCCTCCACACCAGGGTTCCGGAACAAAGCCAGGCCTGCTGAGCAAGCTTTGGCAACAGGGCTGAGGCAGCCCTACGACCAACCACGCTGCTTTCTACAGAGAACCTCACACTTGGTTACAAGCGCTCACATGGTTCATTTTAACTGTCCTTCCAACATCTCCCAGGCGAGGAAGTCAGACGTCATAATCCACAAGAAAACTGAGGATCAAGAGGTGAAGTACCTGACCCAGGGCACATGACTAAGTGCAACCAGCAAGCTGAATGCAGCCACCCTGATGCAGTCTCCCCACTCACCACCGAGACCCCGTCCACTCATGCCATCCACCACCACCCAACCTCTTCTGCTAATAAACGTGAAACATGGGTTCTAAGCTGGACAGGCCCCTTCCAAGTGTGAGCATAACGCCTTGCATAGTAGGCTCACATTTGCAGGTATGTGTTTTGTTTTGTTTTTTTTTAACTCCTTGGATAGCAAGGAGATCCAACCAGTCATCTAAAGGAAATAACCTGAACTGGAGGGACTGATGCTGAGGCTGAAGCTCTAATACTCTGGCCTCCTGGTGCAAAGAGCTGACTCACTGGAAAAGACCCTGATGCTGGGAAAGATGAAGGCAGGAGGAGAAGGGGACGACAGAGGATGAGATGGTTGGATGGCATCACGGACTCAATGGACATGATTCTGAGCAAGTTCTGGGAGATGGTGAAGGCAGGGGAGCCTAGTGTGCTACAGTCCATGGGGCCATAAAGAGTTGGACACAACTTAGCAGCTGAACAACAAGAACAGTTTTGTGCTGGGTATAGCCGGTGAACAATGTTGGGATAGTTTCAGGTGAACATAGAAGGGATCAGCCAGCATGTATACATTTTTTCAGTGGATCAGACAGTATAAATAAGGAACAGAGAAGCTACTCAGCAGGTTGCCCTTAGCAACCAGAGAAGGCCATCGACTCTAGAAACCAGAGTGAGGTAACGATGTCATTCGCTGTACACAGCCCTAAAGCCAACCTCAATTTTTTTCAAGTATTTTGAAAAGTTTCTTTCTTTAATGATCTGGATGAAAAACACCTGTCATTAGTTTTATAGATCTTTTATAGATCGTCTGGGAGCCTTCTTTTAAGCTGATGTACACATGAAGAAAATCTGTTCATATGGTTCAAGTTCACTTGCAATGAGATTTCCTAAGTGTTTTCTCTAAGCTGTGTGTGATAGCCTCACAGAAGCCTTCTGAAAATTTTCTAATAAATCCCTGTAAGCCTTTTCTCTTGAAAATAGGAAATCACCATTGCCAAGGAATGATGTTCACATCACCAGTGCTAAGTATATTTTGAACCTGGCAGGACACACTACTTCTTTTGTCTGGAGACATTCAACCAGGTAGATGTTGCTCAGAATGAATTGATCTCAGAAGACTACAGCGATTAATCACACACTGTCCACTAAGCACGTCAGTGAAGTGAAACAATTCCCATGTAAACTACAACAAACATCTGAAAGCCAGGCAGAATTAGAACATCTCTCCTGATGTGTATCGCCAGCTATGCAAATTGGCAAGTATTCTGAAATCACAGGGAGTCAAAAAAATCTGTTCTTTTCACACACAAAAAAAAATCCAAAATTCAACATGATGCTTTCTTTGCCCATTTACAATTCAGTGCCATTAAACGTGTAGTTCTGAATTGGGCTTCCATGGGCTCGAAAGCCAGGGTCTGAATCTGAGTCTACGTCTCACTGCCTTTCGAACTTCAGCTTCCTCCTTGGTCAAGCAGTGTCTCTCTTTCTGGGTCTTGTAATTCACACTGTCCTGACATCTATCAAGAACACATTAAGTGCTCATTGTGTTTGTGATCGGTCATGATAAAAACTCTTTTATCAGATTCATGGTGGGCAGGAGGCTCCTTTCAGAAGGTGAGCTGTGGTTGCATCACAGAGTTTTCTGTGGACACTAAAAAAAAAAAAAAAAAGGGCGTTTCAAAGAACCTGGTAATGAATCCACCTGCATGAGGGAGACCTGGGTTCAATTCCTGGGTTGGGAAGATCCCTAGAGAAGAGAAAGGCTACCATTCCAGTATGCTGGCCTGGAGAATTCCATGGACTGTATAGTCCACGGGGTTGCAAAAGTCGGACACGACTGAGTGACTTTCACTTTCAAAGAACCAGACAGGAGCAAAAGAAGTGACTTCTTGCCAAAGACTCTACTCTGAAAGCCTTCTCATACAGGAGGCTGCCGACACCCAGCTGGCTTTGTTTGCACCATAAGTGGAAAGCACCATTCCTCGTCCTTGTCAGCATCTCACAGTCACACACCACTCTGAGCCAGCCCCTCCTTTTTCACTGCATGAAAGTCCATGGCCCCGGCTGTCTGGTGACCACTTTCCCTGGCTTGGTCTCAACTAGCAGGACATTCTTGTTTCCAGGAGAATGTGAGGGATCCTCAGTCTAGAGCTTCAGAGAGCAAGTGGTTTGTCCCACTGACCCACCTGACATCCACTGCGCTGGCCTCCAAGCTTCAACACAGACAGGCAGTAAGAGCCGCCCTTCCCCTCACCCAGCTCAGCCCCAGGCGCCTCCCCACCCTTCCCAGGCATCAGACCTCAAGGCCAC
>NW_017212901.1:0-16132 GCF_001704415.2 Capra hircus | reverse complement strand
CCTGAAGGATGACGCAGTCAGGGGAACTAGATTCTGCGTGCGCCACAAACCGGCCAAGAAATAATAATTAAATTAAGTAATACAGTGTAAAGGAATAAAAGCGACACAAATGAGACAATACGACACAAGTTAACATACCTAAGAACCAGAAACAGAATGCAGACACAGAGAACAGACTGGCTGTTGTCAAGGGGAGGACGTGTGATCGGAGACGGAGCTGGGCAGCAGCAGATGCAAGCTTTCACATATGGAAGGGATAGACAATGAAGGCCTATTGTACAGCACAGGGAACTATACTCAATATCCCAAGATAAACCATAAATGGAAAAGAAGATTTTTAAAAAGGAATGCATGTATATGTACAACTGAATCACTTTGTACAGAGAAATCAGCAAAACTTGTACAGCAGAAATCAGCAAAACTTGTAAATCAACGATACTGCAATTTCAAAAACTGATTTTAAAAGTTGACTTAAAATTAAAAACGGTTAAGTTTATTGAAAACTCTCACAGTGATCTCTGCAAACCTCTCTTGCTGGTCTCCTTACTTCGTTTCCTGTGCTACCCAAATCCTTTCACTGCACACCCCACCCTATCTTGAAAACAGAGGCGATCTGATTAAAATGTAAATTAATTAATATCCCTAACCTGTTTCAAACCACCCAGCACTCCTACTCCCCTGAGTAAGACCTGAAGTTTCCCCATGGTGGACAGAGCCTATGTGATGTTGCCCATCACCCCTGTGACACCTCCACCCACTCACACAGATCCTTTGATGGCACAGATCCAGGCTCCCTGGGGCTCCCCAAACATGCTGAGCTTGCTCCTGCTTCTGAGTTCTGGCACTGATACCTGTCGCTCATTGATGTCTTCCACAGGCATCTTTCAGGGTGTCTGATCAGCAACAAGGCAAGATGGAGCCTTTTCTTCACCACTCATTCTAAAGTAGCTTCAAGTAACTCCTGTCACTTTTTAAAAATATATATTTATTTTAATTAGAGGACAATGATTTTACACCATTACATTGGTTTCTGCCGATGTCAACATGAATCAGTTGTAGATCCACCTATGTCCCTTCCCTCTTGAACCTCCCTCTCCCCTCCTGCCCCATCCACTGCTCCAGGTGGTCACAGAGCCCTGGTTTGTAGCTCCCACCACTCTTGAAAATATCACCTCGCTTTATTTTAATCATAGTTCTTACCAACCCAATATTTCCTTCTCTGTGTGTGCCCTGTCTAATGCCATATCATCAATGCCTAGAATGTTTCTGGGCACACAGAAGGTGCCCAGTAAGTTACCATTGAATGAATGAATAGATCGAGTATTAATGAGCTGTATACCAAGCTCTACGCACTGTCTAGTCCTCACAACTCTCTTATGAGGCAGGCATTCTTATCATCACGACCTCATCTTGCTGAAGAGAAGCTAAGATTCAATGAGTAAGAGTTGAATCTGGAACACAAACCCTCATCTGTCTGACTCCAGAAGGATTTGGATATAAATCATGACACCTACTAACCTATGACCCTCTTTCCTTCCCTCCCTCCTCTTTCTCTCCCAACCTCTCTCTCTCTCTCCAAAGACGCAATGGGAATGGAGGATCATGGGGAATTCCCTGGTGGTCAGTGGTTGGAATTCCAAGCTCACTGTAGGGGGCACGAGTTCAATCCCTGGTTGGGGAATTAAGATCCCACATGCCGCATGACACAACAGGAAAAAAGAGGATCACGGACACACAGAGAACATTTGCAAGGACTATAGAAGAGATTTAGGGGGTCTGAAACTAGCAAAAATTTATGCAAAATGTATGTGAATATTTGTGGGGAGGGGATCCACCGTGCCTTAAATGCCCAAAGGATTTAGTGATCCCCAAGTTTTCAGGAGACACAGAAGAAGGGGTTTCGATCCCTGGGTTGGGAAGATCCCCTGAAGTAGAACATGGCAACCCACACCAGTATCTTGCCTGGAGAATCCCATGGACAGAGCAGCCTGCCAGGCTACAGTCCATGGGGTCACGAAGAGTCAGACACGACTGAGTATGCATGTGATAACAATAAATAAAATAACAAATTGTTAGGCAGCTTCCATCCATGAAGGGAAGAAAAAGGGCTCTGTGCTGGACTCACACGTCCCTCTGTGAAGTCCCAGGGTGTAACTACTGACCAGTGCCTTCCCCAGGCTGCCCTCACTATCTATTTCTCTAAGGTGAAGGCGACACCTCTTCTAGCCCACAAGGCGTTGTAACCAAGACCTGATGAATTCCCTCCACGATACAAATAAATCCAGCCACACAGTTCTGAGTGAAGAAACTAAGTCCAGGTATTTCCATGAAAGTCCATGGTGTTTACCCTTGCGATGAAAACGAAATAATACGCACTTGGGGCCTCCACATCTGTGATAAAACACTCTCCCTTAAAATCAAAGGGTGGTCCAGTGGTTAAAAATCCACTTTCCAATGCAGAGGACACGGGTTCGGTCCCTGGTCGGGGATCCCACATACCACAGAGGAACTAAACCAGAGGCAGCAGCTAGAGAGCTCTCGAGCTCCGAGCCTGCGCACTCTAGAGCCCGTGCTCTCCAAGTGAAGCTGGCACACCACAGCTAGAGGAAGTCTGCACACCACAACAAAGAGCCAGGGAGCTCAAAAAAAAAAATCAAACACATGACAAGCCCAAGACTCAGGAGTGTGGTCGCTGCAGGGTTGTTGGAGAGGACCTAGGCACCTGGGGCTGCTGGAAGTTACTGTCAAGTGTCCCTTAAGCCTAACCTGTCGGGGAGTGGGCTCACGGGTGTAGATTACATGGTGGGTGTGCTCAGTTGCTCGGTGATGTCTGACTCCTTGCAGCCCCATGGACTGTAGCCCCCCAGGCTCCTCTGTCTATGGAATTTTCCAGGCAAGACTTACTGGAGTGGGTTGCCATTTCCTACTCCAAGGGATATTCCCAGCAGAGGATTCAAACCTACTAACAGGCAGATTCTTTACCACTGCACCACCTGGGAAGCCCATGGATTACATCATTAATACATATATAGATCATCAGTCATGAAATAGTGCCTGGAGAGCAGTGATGCAGGACCTGGTAAACACTCCAGCGTCAGCTACTCATTGCACATTAACGTTTATGATTAGTAAGAACTTGGGACCTGGCCTCCCATTCTGTTCTCCCTCCCTCCTCCTCTTTGTCTGGCGCTGGCTGGACCAATCTTTTGACAGCTTTTGTTGCGGGTACTACCACCCCTTTTCTCCCTCTCTCCCTGTGGCAGGCAGGGACTCGGGAGAAGGGGACAGAGGAGCAGGGATTTCTACACCCCTGGCTCACACCCAGACACCTCTTCACGCCCGCCTGCCCTCTCCAGGGACAGTGCCCACGCACTTCCAAATGAGCAAGGGACGCCTCTGACTGCCTGATCGCCATCCACCACACTTCAGCTCCACATCCCTTCCTCACCGAACTTCCCACAGCCCACCCCTGAGCCTGGAAGGATGCCTCACATCTACTGGTGAATGATCCCCAAGGACGGAGGCAAGCAGCCACCCTCAGATCCCGCCCACCTGAGTCTCACCCTCAGGAAGGATTTGAGCAGGCCTTTTCTGTCCATCTGCAGAAGGTTCCCCAGGAAGGGCAGAGGACGGGGGCCAGGTGGGAGGTGGCCACGGCCTTTGGCGGCCTCTGGCCAGGAGGATCAAGAGTCCGGTGAGCAGAGCAAAAGAGAAGGAGCATGCTGAGCCTCCATGGCCGAAGGTTGACAGTCTTCCAACCTTCTGGGCTTCTGGCTGAGCCTTTTATACTAAGCTTGTCCCCACTCAGTTATGTAACATCATCCATTCCCTGGCATCCTCCAAGAGTGTGAACTCAAAGAGAAGGAGCACACACTTCCTGCTCCGACAGTCAGCTGACCTGCTCCCCTGATACCTCTACAGCCCCTCCCTAGATGCTGGCAGAGACACCGCGGTAGCAATGACAAGGTCCACATGAGTCTGTTTACTTTTGTGGGTATGGAGAGCACCCGCTGTCTCCCTGCTTTAGCTATGTTAGTGGGTTTGTGTTTACAGACTTCGGTGCATACCTGCTTGCGTGTGTGTGCTTGCGTGATTCTTACACATGAAAGAGGGGTTTGTGCTTATGTGAACATGCCCGTGTGTGTTTCTGTACATGAGTGTGAGTGTGCTTATGCATGTGTCTCCACACGTGTGTGGACTTCTATTTATTTATGTGGGGTCTCACACCTGAAGGTGTGTCTGTGTTTTCGCGGTGGTAGTGGTGGGGTGGGTCTGTGTGTGTGAGTCTGTGTGTGTGTGTCTGCATCAGACAGTCTCTTCCACTACAGGGCTTGCAGACACTCAGCCTTTCTCTCTCCAGCCCGCCTTCCTTCACCCTCCCTTCTGTGAGAGCCACAGATGGGAGAGGCGGGAGGAACAAAGCAATAGGGCGAGAGACAGTTCTGGGGTCTTCAGATCTGATTGCCCTGAGTTTCCTCCCTGCCTCCTGCTCTGTCTTCACAGTTGCAGGACTTTTTCCATCCCTCGAGGATATGTGTGCGTGTCCCTCTCTCTCCTGCTGTCTCTCTCTGTCTCCGTGTCTCTGTTTCACTCCTTAAACTCTGAGCTCCAGGAGCACAGAGACTGCGTGCAGTTTGATCCAATGCCCACTGAGCTTGCCTGTCTCCAGCGTTTCCCTGAGCCTTTGGCAGGCTCAATTTGTATTTACCAAATATGCTCATGATTGTGTCTGTGTCCACTTGTTGTGGCCTGGGTCTGGCTTTCCACCTCCCTCTGTCTCTCCTCTTTAGAAGGAGGGTGGCAGTCTCTTTCTTGCAGTGTTAGGCAAACGTCTTGAGAACCCAAAACTCTGATCCCAGCAGCTGAGTCAGACTCCTCCAACCCAGTGTCCCTTCATCTCTTGAAGAGGTGGGACCTGGACTTTCCTGACCTTGGAGAGAGGCCACCATGAACTTTCCTCAACCCAGGTCCTGGGTTCTGCTATGCTATGTGAACTGGCACTGAACCTGGGTCCTTATTCCAGGCCCAGGAATCACTGATGGGGAGGCATGAAGTGCTTTATACAGAGGAAATCACCTGATCTTCACTCAGTTAATGGGGTGAATCACAAAGAGGTTAAGATCTTGCCCAAGGTCACACAGCCATCCTGTGGTAGCCTCAGGAGTCAAACCCAGACAGTCTAGCTCCAGAGTCTGTGCTTCCAACCATTTGACTGGGCTGCCTTGCTGAGAGAGAGGCAGAGATGCAGAGTGAGATAACAGACAGAGAGAAGCAGAAAGGAAAAGAAACGGAAAGGGTGAGAGGCAGAAGAGGGCAGAACGTTCTAAGGGAAAGACATCTCTGGGTAAGTAAGCAAGGGAAAACCTTGGTTAAACAAGCTGCTTTCTTTCCTACAGGGCTTCTCAGAGCCCTTAGATTGCTAACACGAGCTGTCCATAGCTCATCAAGAGGGGAGGGGACTTGACAGGAGCTCCCAGTCTGTTTGGAGGACGCATCACAATCTCTCGGGCAAGTGTCTGCTGCTCTTTGAGCGTCAGGTTTGCGCATCAGGAAAACGTGGGTACCTACCCTGTAGGATATTGATGAGAATGAAAATGAGACCCACTGTGCAAGGGGCCTGGCCCATAGCAAGTGTTCTATGGATGCATGGTGGCCACAGAGAGAGACTCAGAGACCAAGACTGAGGAAGGCAGAGAGACAGACCCAGAAAGAGAGGCTTGAGACATGACTGAGGGCACCCAAGACAAGGCTATGGTGAGACCTCAAAGGACACAGCACACAATTACTCATTCACTCAACAAGCAACTATTGGGTACCTACTGTGTGCCAGGCCCTGTTTTAGGCACTGGGGACACAGCAGTGAACAAAACGTGAGTATCTTCGCTCTCACAGAGCTAACATGCTAGTGGGAGGGTCAAATAACAACAAAATGATGATACATTCAGTAAATTCACATAGTGGCAGTAGCATACAGGCGTCAAGCCCTGGGCTGTCCTTCCTGGTTGTCTTATCACCTGTGCGCATTTTGTTTGATCAACATCCACCTACACCAGGTACATGGTAAGTTTGATAATCACCCCGGGAGTGTGATAAGTTTTATTGCCCGGGAAAGAGGCACAAAGGTGGAAATGGTGATACCTGAGATTGTGCGAGGACAGGCATGGCGAAGAGGCAGGCAGAGAGATAATGAGACATGAGGAGGGAGACACAGAAGCCCAGGGACGGGAGGACAGAAAGACAGACATGAACATTGGAGAAATGAAGGCACTGGTTGTAGCTGTTTAGTTGCTAAGTCATGTCCAACTCTTTGCGACCCCATAGACTCTAGCCCTCCAGACTCCTCTGTCCATGGGATTCCCCAGGTAAGAACACTGGAGTGGGTTCCATTCCCCTCTCGAGGGGATCTTCCCGGCAAAGGGATCAAGCCCGTGTCTCCCGCATTGGCAGGCGGGTTCTTTACCACTGAGCCCCCAGGGAAGCTCTAAATGAAGGCACACTAGGGGACAGCGAAGGACAGACGTGTGTCCTGAGAGAACTGGTGAGGAGCTGAGGGACTCGCGAGCAGCTGAAGGAGGGGCTCTGGGCTGAGGGAACCCACTAGGGGCTCGGAGAGCTAGTGAGGAGCTGGTGGAACTGGTGAGATTCTGAAGGGAAAGTCAGGGGCCACCTGAGGCAGATTGAGAGGCTCAGGGTAAAGCAAGGTGACACTCAGAATCGGAGACATAGAAACACAGAGACACGGAGAGACTCAGAAGAGAGGGCAACACCGCGCGATGAGACCCAGGGCAGCCGCAGTGACAACCGCCTGTCCAGAGACCATGACGGACAGACAGGTGGGTGCTGGTCTCTTGGGCCACCCCCTGTCTGTGGGGCCCTAAATAGGAAAGCTTAAAAAAGATGGGTTAGTTTTGCGGTGGGAAACTAAGATGGCACCTGGTGAAAGATATAGGGGTGTGGCCTATGTTACAGTTTTTGATTGGCTTGCTTGATTTCCGTGCACGTGGACAGCACATGATCACCATAGACTCCTGTTATAATGAAGGCACGTGATGATTTGACCTTTAACATGATTGGTGCAACTATGGCACATGACGATTTGACCTTTAACGTGATTGGTGCAACTATAGAAAGTCCCTCGGAAAACCCCCTGCTTGCCTATATAAACCAAGAGTTTGTGGCAATAAAGCGGAACTGCTTAGACGGAACCCCTGTCGCGTCAGATTGTCTCTCGCTCGGTGAGGGGCTGGGTTGACGGACAGCAGGCTCACCTCTCCTCGGGACCCCTCGGCTTTGCTGAGGGAAGTTTCACTGCCTCTCTCTTTCTGCGGTGCGCACCCCGCACCCGTCGCCACAGCTGAGGGCCTGGCAGGGCCAGTGTTCACCGGGCGCCTTTGCCCAACACCCAAGGTCATTGCTGTGTGGCTACCAGGCAGTGTGAGGCCCTGCTGGAGAGGTGGGTGCCTTCACTGGGCACTTTGGGCACAGCCATCACCCAGAGGACCCTGTGGGTCAGTGGTGAGATGGGGGTGCCCGGCTCAGGGCTCACTTCACACCAGCGGGTCCCCTGCAAGATGCAGCTCACCCCAGTCGCTAAGCGCTCAGGCCCTAGAGTCAGAGGTTGCTGTTGTTTAGTCGCTCAGTCCTGTCCAGGTCTCTACGACCCCCGGGACTGTAGCATGCCAGGCTTCCCTGTCCTTCACCATCTCCCGGAGTTTGCTCAAACTCATGTCCATTGAGTCTGTGGTACCATCCAACCATCTCATCCTCTGTCATCCCCTTCTCCTCCTGGCTTCAGTCTTTCCCAGAATCAGGGTCTTTTCTAATGAGTTGGGTCTTCATGTCAGGAGCCAGAGGACCCGAGTTCCAACCTCAGCCCCACCAGCACTGTCTATATGCTGGCTGGTTCTCGAACCTCTCTGTATCTCTCTTCCCTCACCTGTAAAACGGGGATAATGTCCAACCTCATCCCCAGGGATGTTGTGAGAGTTCAATCGGGTGTTAAACAACTGTATGTGTTATACCCTGGTGGTCCAGTGGCTAAGACTCTGCACTGCCAATGCCGGGGGCCCAGGTTCCATCCCTGGTCAGGGAACGAGATCCCACATATCACAATGATCCCCCATGCTGCAAACTAAAGATTCTGCATGCCACCACTAAGACCCAGAACAGCCAAATAAAAATTCGAAATAATTTTAAAAAAAGAAAAAGCAACTTGGATAGATTCTAGCATGTAATACCCATTACACACCTGTTTTCCTGCTAAAACTCAGTTGAAACATTGGGAGGTTTGCTCCAAATCCTCTTTTGCCCATTCGCACGTGAAGGTGCACGATGGTTTCAGAATAGCGCTTTTAGCTGCATAAAGGTAAATCCCTTAAAGAAGCCAAGCACACGGTGTGGCTGAGCCCCTCTGCTGTTCACCTGAAATTATCGTAGCATCGTTGCTCATCGGCAGTGTGCTCCACTTAGTTGCTCAGTCGTGTCCGACTCTTTGCGACCCCGTGGACAGTAGCCCGCCAGGCTCCTCTGTCCATGGGGATTCTCCAGGGAAGAATACTGGAATGGGTTGCCGTGCCCTCCTGGTTAGTTGGCTATACCCCAATGCAAAATAAAGTTCAAAAGAAAAAGGCAATTTTTAAGATATCTAATATTATTTGTATACCTTTATAAAGTTTTTTTAGCATAAATAAATGTCAAACCTGAAAAAGAAGAAGTCAATCACACAGAGTCACACATTGCACATGATTCCATTTACATGAAATACCCAGAACTGGCAAATCTGTGGACACAGAAAGCAGTTCAGTGGTTGGCAGAGACTAGGGGAGGGGAGAATGGGATGTGCCTGCCTAATATATACAGGGTTTTCCTTTGGGGTGATGAGAAGGTTCTGGAACTAGACAGTGGTATGGTTTTACAACATCGTGTGTGTACTTAATGCACTCAATTGTACTTTTAAAAATAGTAAATCTCATGTTTTGCTTTACCAAGATAAAAATTTAATTCATAAGATCCCCACAAAAATCAATTTTATTAAAAGTCAAAAAATAAACCAAATGTGTGATATAGTGCATTCTTCTCAGAAATGTGTTCAAAAACAAGATCTAGTGCATCATCTTAGACTTGGTGATAAATCTAAATGATATTTCCAGAGCTGCAATTGAAATGTGCCTGTGAAAATATCTGTGGTTTCTGGGGACTTCCCTGATGGTCCAGTGGTTAGGACTGCAGCAGGAATGCAGCAGGATTGAATGGGTTCCATTCCTGGTGGGGGAAATAAGATCCCAAATGCTGCAGGGCATGGCCAAAAAGAGAAGAAAATGTCTGGTTTCCATTAGTGACAAAGCCACTGTTACTGCTGACATGACTGCAGTCTGCCTTCATAATCGGCAGAAAGGCTAAATTTCAGAATGAGTTTAGTGAGAAACATGCAATTTTGCTTTCCATCCAAGTTCCTGGGGGCCCGGAAATCTAGGGCTGCATGGACCTCACTGAAAGACTTCCAGGTCTACAGGCTTCAAATTTAGGCCCTGGAGTCCTGTTAGCCTGGGTTTCAACACTGTCTCTGGCACATATTAGCTTTGAGAAGTGACTGTCATCAAAAGGCCCCCATTTTGTCATCTATAAAATGGGGAATTTTTTTTTTTCTCATCATTTTTAAAATTTATTTATTTTTAATGGAAGGATAATTGCTTTACAATATTGTGTTGATTTCCACCATACATCAACACGAATCAGCCATAGGTATACCTATGTCCCTTCCCACTTGAACCTCCCTCCCACCTCCCACCCCCATCTCACCCCTCTAGGTTGTTACAGAGCCCAGGTTTGGGTTCCCTGAGCCATACAGCAAATTCCCAATGGCTGTCTATTTTGCATGTGGTAGTGTGTATTCTTCTTTGCTACTCTCTCCATTCACCCCACCCTCACCTTCCCCTTCCAACCCCCACATCCCCAGGTCCATTTCTATGTCTGCACCACCACTGCTGCCCTACAGACAGATTCATCAGCGCCCTCTTTCTAGAT
Organism: Capra hircus; assembly: GCF_001704415.2. Lineage (NCBI taxonomy): Eukaryota > Metazoa > Chordata > Mammalia > Artiodactyla > Bovidae > Capra > Capra hircus. The sequence goes on along the minus strand of NW_017212901.1, from coordinate 6,109 downwards.
TCCGTATATGTGCGTCAGTATGCGACGTTGGTCTTTCTGTTCCTGACTTACTTCACTCTGTGTAATAGGCTCTAAGTTCATCCATCTCATTAGAACTGACTCACATGCGTTCCATTTTATGAGTGAGTAATACTCCTAAAATGGGGCGTTTTAAAATTGTTTGTATGCACTACATGAAGAATGTGGCTCTTCAATTAATCACACAGGTCACACAGTACAGTAGGAACCATGACCTGGGGTCAGGAAAGTCCACGGTGGCACCTCTCCAAGGTCAGGAAAGTGCATGTTTCACCCCTGTGTTGAAATGCACCATAAGACCAACAGGAAACAAAGGTCAGGAAGCTGAAGAGTTGGCGATGTGTAACTCCCCCGCCCCTGTAGGGCACAGATTGAATGTGTCTGGTGTTTCCAGTGCCCAGTTGGGTGTTTGGGTCATGGCAGGGGCCCAGAAGAATATTGTGACATGAATAACAATTTTCTGGGGTTTAATTGTGTCACCCCCAAAATTGATACATTGAAGTCCGACTCAACGGACGTGAGTTTGAGTAAATGGGAGCTGGTGATAGACAGGGAGACCTGGTGTGCTGCCAGTCCATGGAGTCGCAAAGAGTCGGACATGACTGAGCGATTAAACTGAACTGAATTGAAGCCTTAACCCCCAGTACCTCAGAATGTGACCTTATTGTGTGGAGAAAAGGGAACCCTCCTACACTGTTGGTGGGAATGCAAACTGGTACAGCCACTATGGAGAACAGTGTGGAGATTCCTTAAAAAATTGCAAATAGAACTACCTTATGACCCAGCAATCCCACTGCTGGCATACACACGAGAAAACCAGAATTGAAAGCGACACATGTACCCCAATGTGCATCGCAGCACTGTTTATAATAGCCAGGACATGGAAACAACCTAGATGTCCATCAGCAGATGAATGGATAAGAAAGCTGTGGTACATATACACAATGGAGTATTACTCAGCCATTAAAAAGAATACATTTGAATCAGTTCTGATGAGATGGATGAAACTGGAGCCAATTATACAGAGTGAAGTAAGCCAGAAAGAAAAACACCAATACAGTATACTAACACATATATATGGAATTTAGAAAGATGGCAATGACGACCCTGTATGCAAGACAGTAAAAAAGACACAGATGTGTATTAACGGACTTTGGACTCAGAGGGAGAGGGAGAGGGTGGGATGATTGGGAGAATGGCATTGTAACATGTATACTATCATGTAACAATCAAATCGCCAGTCTATGTCTGACGCAAGATACAGCATGCTTGGGGCTGGTTCATGGGGATGCCCAGAGAGATGTTATGGGGAGGGAGGTGGGAGGGGGGTTCATGTTGGGAACGCATGTACACCCGTGGTGGATTCATGTCAATGTATGGCAAAACCAATACAGTATTGTAAAGTAAAATAAAGAAAAAAAAAAAGAAGATGCATTCATTCATTGCAAATGTAATCAAGTTAAAAAGAGTCCTTAGTGTGGGCCAATCTGGTTTGACTGGTGTCTTTATGAAAGGGGGAGTTCAGGACACAGACACATCCCAGGGAGAATGCATGAGAAGATGGAAGGCAGAGATCAAGGATGATGCTTCTAGAAGTCAGAGGAACATCAAAGATGGCCAGCAAACCACCAGACACAAGGGGGAGAGGCCTAGAATAGATTCTCTCCCATGGCTTTTGGGAAGGAATCAGCTCTGATGACCTCCATGGTCCTTGTTACAGCAGACTTAGCCTAATATAGACTGGGATGACCCCAGATAGGAAAGTCACATGATATATCAGTTTCCTATGGCTGATATAAAAAACAATCACAAACTCAGTGCCTTCAAATAACACAAACGTATTATCTTACAGCTTATTTATTTATTTAGCTGTATCATCTTCCAGCTTTTTTATTTATTCTTATTATCTTACACATCTTCAGTTTCCAGATGCTGCGTCTCTTGGTTCATGGCCCCCTCCTCAGTCTTCAAAGCCAGAAGCGTAGCATCTTCTTTCTTCTCTGACCTCTGCCACTGTCCTTAAATCTTCTCTGTGTCTGATCTTTCTGCCCCTTTCCTTTTTTTCCCCAGGAGGACACACCGCATGGCTTGCAGGTTCTTCGTTTCCCAACCAGGGATAGAACCTGTGCCTCCTGCAGTGGAAGCATGGAGTCCCAACCACTGGCCACCAGGGAATTCGCTCTGCCTCCCTCTTACAAAAACTCTTACTCTTACATTGGGTCCATCCAGATAATCCAGGTTAATCTCCCCACCTCAAGATCCGTAACTTTGTCCCATCTGCAAAGCCCCCTATGCAATTGAAAGATATTTTAACATATTCTCAGGTTGTAAAGATTAGGACACAGAGATCCTTGGCACAAGGTGGGGAGATACTACACAGGACTTTGCAGGCTGGGTCCATGGGAAGTGATCCTGAGATGGGCATTCATGCGTAAGACCACTGTTGGTTCTCATCACCAACTCAATGGACATGAATGTGAGCAAACTCCAGGAGACAGTGAAGGACAGGGGAGCCTGGCATGCTGCAGTCCATGAGGTCACGAAGTCTGCTAAGTCAGACATGACTTAGCAACTGAACAACAACAACAACAAATTCCTGAGGAAGGACCTGGGAGCCATGGAATGGCTTTGAGCAGGAGAGTAGAGATGTCAGGATGTGTGCTTGGAAGGGATCACGGCTCTGGCTACTAAGGCAGAGAGAGGCTGGGAGAACAGCTTGCCTCTCTTGACCTTGGCACAGATACATCCTTCCACCCCACCTTCCTGATCTGCTTTGCTGGTCTCCAGCATCATCTGTTCCATGATCTTTGACCGCTGCTTGGACTCCCAGGATGAAGACTTCCTAGGGCTGCTGGCTGAACACCTGCAGCAGGTGGACGATTTTGGGGTGAGGTATCTGCTGAAGCCACCCCAACCCCAATCGCACAGCCCTTCCTCCAAAGTCCCTTCTTTCAGTTCAAACGTCTGCCAACATAAATAAGCCTATATGTGTGTTCAGCTCTTGGTTGGATACTGGAGACACACCAGGAGCCAAGATATACCTAGCTGTGTCATCATGGGGCCACAGTCCAGTGGGGTAGACAGACATGTCACCAAACCTGATAGCCCAGAGAGACCAGGACCATGACAGACGTGAACAATCATTCAGTCCACTGCTCACGAACCTGCTATCCCCGTGCCAGCCTGCACAGGCCAACCTGCGGAAGACACAAGGGTGGCCCAGACAGCCCGTAGTGGCCCTGACCTGGCAACCTTGAACTCTTTAATCAATAGAAATTGACTAGAGACCAGAGGAGAATTTCAGGCAAGGCTTTTTGGGGGGCTTAGGCTGCAATACCAAAAAAGTGAAAATAGGAAACAAGTTCCTTTGCTCTCTCCAAGGGGGCGCAAGCTGGTTTCTTAAACCGGGGTGAGGATAGGGGCAGATAGGTGGATTGGGCACGAGGCGTAGCTTAGGTGGTCTGCCACTCCTCGGCGTGCTGTGGGTGGTGCTGTGGGCGGGGCGGATCATGTGCAGTATCCTGCTTTTTCCTCTGGGCACCTCAGAAGTGGTCGTCTGGTTTGTGGCCACTTTGTATCTTTTTCTTCCTAATTGCCCAACTGCGCATGCATGTAGTTATTTTCAGCAGCTTCTGCTTTTCTCATTTTCTCTTGCTCCCTGGAGATGTTCATCCAAGAGCTAGCACTCCAGTAAAGGGTCCAAGGTTCCAGCCAATCTCACTGGGACCTGCCCTCACAGAACTCTCATCCCAGAGGGGAGATGGAACAGTCAGCAGACAGTGACATGTCAAGGGGGGGCGGGGGGAGCTGATGCTCACACAGCCGTGACAGCACAGAGAAAACTGCTTGTCATTGTCTGGAGGTCAGGGAAGGCTTCCTGGAGGAGGTCACATCCAAAGAAACCTCAGTGATGAACAGGACTAAACCAGCAAAAGTGAGAGAAAGACGGGGAACAGGATTTCAGGCAAAGGGAATAGCATGTGCCAAGATACATTCTCTCCAGGGCCTCTTTCCCCCCAAGATATATAGCCTTTTCCCTGCTTTTCTGAGCCACTTTCCTGGTCCACGCAGCTGTCTCTTTGAGGTCTTTGAGAAACAGAAGGAGCTTGTGGCTGGAGTGTTGAGGAAGCATGAGGTTTCCCTTGGACCCGGCTCAGTCCCCGGGATTTCATGGATGCCTTCCTCACTCGCATGCAGCAGGTGAGACTTGGAGCAAGAGGCAGTGCATTCTGGGATCTAGTAAGCTAAGAGTCTTGGGGTCTGAGGGTCTCATCTTTGGATGAGACTCAAGAGACTTGGGCCCCAGATTCCCCACTTCTTTCAGTTTACTGTGTGAGAGGGTACATCCACCCCCACATCTCTGAGCCTCTGGTTTTCCATCAGTAAAATAGAAGTTCTGATGAGGCAGCTTTTGTTCTAGCTCTGGAACTATACACAGGCTTCATTTTGGGTGTCAACTTTGTACATCTGAGAAGATTCTGAGGTTTAGTATCAAAGAGTTCTGTGATTGATTGGTGATGCCTGCTGTGGTCAGAGAGTCAGGAAGGAGACGTGTAACCAGGGATCTGAATAGATCTTTTGGCTATCTGAAAAGGCTCTTTTGGCTCCTCTCTAATTCCAGCATCCTGTGTTTTTGCATATAGGACGAAAGGGACCCCCCCACACTCAGAATTTAGGAAGAGAATTTGCTCAGTTTTGCTCTCAACATCTTTTTTGCCAGGTGGAGACAGCAGCACCACCCTCAGATATGGGCTCCTGATCCTCCTGAAGTACAACCCGGTTACAAGTTAGGACCCCTTTCTCTTCTCATGTTGTCAAGCTAGGTATAAGGATCAAGTTCTAATAACACCTTGCTTGGAGGCTTGGGAGTGGGGTGGGGTGGAGTACCATTTTTTTAAATTTACTTTTGTCTGCCCTGGGTCTTCCTTGCTATGCATCAGTTCAGTTCAGTCGCTCAGTCATGTCCGACTCTTTGCAACCCCATGAATCGCAGCACACCAGGACTCCCTGTCCATCACCAACTCCCAGAGTTCACTCAAACTCATGTCCATCGAGTTAGTGATGCTATCCAGCCATCTCATCCTCTGTCGTCCCCTTCTCCTCCTGCTCCAATCCCTCCCAGCATCAGAGCTTTTTCCAATGAGTCAACTGTTCGCATGAGGTGACCAAAGTACTGGAGTTTCAGCTTTAGCATCAGTCCTTCCAAAGAACACCCGGGACTGATCTCCTTCAGAATGGACTGGTTGGATCTCCTTGCAGTCCAAGGGACTCTCAAGAGTCTTCTCCAACACCACAGTTCAAAAGCATCAATTGTTCGGCGTTCAGCTTTCTTCACAGTCCAACTCTCACATGCATACATGACCACAGGAAAAACCATAGCCTTGACTAGACGGACCTTTGTAGGCAAAATAATGTCTCTGCTTTTTAATATGCTGTCTAGTTGGAATACTTTCCTTCCAAGGAGTAAGTGTCTTTTAGTTTTATGGCTGCAGTCACCATCTGCAGTGATTTTGGAGCCCCAAAAAATAAAGTCTGACACTCTTTCACTGTTTCCCCATCTATTTCCCATGAAGTGATAGGACAGATGCCAAGATTTTCGTTTTCTGAATGTTGAGCTTTAAGCCAACTTTTTCACCCTCTCTTTCACTTTCATCAAGAGGCTTTTTAGTTCCTCTTCACTTTCTCCATAAGAGTGTTGTCATCTGCATATCTGAGGTTATTGATATTTCTCCCGGCAATCTTGATTCCAGCTTGTGTTTCTTCCAGTCCAGCGTTTCTCATGATGTACTCTGCACATAAGTTAAATTAGCAGGGTGACAATATACAGCCTTGACATACTCTTTTTCCTATTTGGAACCAGTCTGTTGTTCCATGTCCAGCTTGAACTGTTGCTTCCTGACCTGCATATAGGTTTCTCAAGAGGCAGGTCACGTGGTCTGGTATTCCCATCCTTTCAGAATTTTCCACAGTTTATTGTGATCCACACAGTCAAAGGCTTTGGCATAGTCAATAAAGCAGAAATAGTGTTGTTTGGAATTCTCTTGCTTTTTCAATGATCCAGCAGATATTGGCAATTTGATCTCTGGTTCCC
>NW_017212900.1:0-16132 GCF_001704415.2 Capra hircus | reverse complement strand
TAAGTTATGACAACGACAAAGAATGTCTGGAGGTTGTAAAAGACTCACTAGACCTACTCCCATAATTGACATTTTAAGATAACAGGATTAGCCAGAAGGTTTTTTCCAGAGACCGTCCTCAAGAAGGATGCATGATTGTTATATAATCCTAAGGAATGTAGAGGGAAAAACAGTTTGTCCTTTCTTCCTCCTTGAGAATTCTAGACCCTCCTCTCCTTGGGGACCCTTGAACTTCTTATGAAACCTGCCTTGGCAATGACTCTCTCAGAAACATGATTGAACAGCCGTTTGGAGCTTCCTTTGACTTTCCCTGGGAGGGAGGGAGCCCTCCCTGAGCACAGGGCCTCAGGGGCCATGGCCAATGAAAAAGAATCTCCCAGCAAGTGCTTTTCAGCCCTGTGTGACTCTCAGCCCACAGGAGGCTGAGAAAACTCTCTTCCTTGGAGGAAGGAAAGGCAGCCCAAGAGTGTGTTTTCAGGCCTGTATCTTGCAGCAAGTGTTTGGCTTGTTAGACAGAAGACCTGCAGGCCTGTTCCAACAGACTCAATGCCAGAATCAGGGCCTTGTGTCTCCCTGCAGTTTCCTGGCCTTTGCAAACACATTCCTAGGTGAGAGCAGTCCTGCCCATGGGGAAGCAGGCTGCGGGAGTGTGTCTGAGGGGGCCAGGTGTCATGCTGGGGTCACCTGGTCGAGGGCACCTTGCACCTCCAATGGACTCCAGGCAAGGAGTTGCAGGCCACCATCTTGCCTCAAATCCCCAAATGGGGAGCAAAGCTCGCTCTGTCAGAGGGAAGAAGACAGCAACAGGATGGATTTTCAAGCAGTTGCTAGGCTGTACTGCGTTAGGGCTCCAAGGAAGGAAAATGCAAATTTTAGCCCCTACGACTGGTATCCAGGTGGGCTCCCAGGATGATTTCCCCGCAGGATCCAAGAACGTTCCAGACAGACCTGGGCTCACCAGCTCCCTCCTGCAGAGGAAACATGATAGAACAGCTGTTTGGAGGTTGCTTTGACTTCCCCTGGGAGGGTAGGATCCCTCCCTGGGTGCAGGGCCTCAGGGGCCATTGCCGCTGAGAAATGCCCTCGAAGCCAGACCTTTGCCAGCCTTGTATGACTCAGCACGGAGGAGACTGGAAAAGGTCTCTTCCTTGGAGGAAGGAAAGGCAGCCCCAGAGAGTGTGTTTTCACACCTGTATCTTGCAGCAAGTGTTTGGCGTCTCAGACGTCAGACCTCCAGGCCTGCTCCAACGGCCTCAGTTCCAGAGTCAGGGCCGTGTGTCTCCCTGCATTTTCTGAGCCTTGGGAACACATTCCTAGGTCAGAACAGTCCTGCCCATGGGAAGGAGGCTGCGGGAGTGTGTCTGAGGGGGTCGGGTGCCATGCTGGGGTCCAATAGACCTGGTACCTCCAATAGACCCCAGGACAACAGCGGTGGGGCTCCCCCTGGACTTCCGAAATGCCAAAGCGAGAAGCAAAGCTAGCTCTATCAGAAGGAAGGAAAAGAGCAATCGGATGGATGTTCAGGCTGTTGCTGGGCCGCACCACTTCAGGGTCCCCCCCGAGAGGAACAGGCGCCCTGTGGCCCCTAGGTCCGATTATGCAGGCTTAACACACCAGGGTGTGTCCCTGTAGGAGCCAAGAAATTTTCCTGACAGACCTAGGCTCACTAGAGCTCTCCTACAGGGCAAAAGGGGTAGAACAGACTGTGGATGTGACTCTGCCTTTCCCAGCGACCATGGGGCCCTCCCTAAGGCCCCGGGCTCCAGGGAAAATTGTCCCTGAAAAATGACCTCCAAGAAGCGCTTTTCCAGCAGGCTGGGATGCAGAGTTCACAGGATGCGGGGAAAGTGATCGTGCTTCAGGGAAGAAGAGGCAGCCACCAAGTGTGTGTTTGCAAGCCTGTATTTGGAAGAAACTGGTGAGCTTCTTCAAGGGGAGACCTCCAGGTCTGCTCAGAGGACCGAAATTCCAGAGGCAGCACCATGCATCTCCCCTGTCCTTTCTGAGCCTTGGAAAGACATTCCTAGCTTATAGCGGTATTGCTCATGAAGAAGCAGGATGCAGGAATGTGTCAGACATGACTGGGTGCCTTCCTGGGTTCAGCTCCATGAGGGGCCTTTCCACTCAAAGTAGGTCCCATGCCTCCTTGGGGAGGAAGTGGGGCCCGCTTGCCTCCAAATTGTCAAAGGCTGGAACAAAGCTAGTTCTATCAGAGGTAAGAAAAGAGCAATTGGATGGATGTGGAAGCTGTTGCTGGGCCGCACTGCTTCAGGCCCCCCACCCCTCCGCCCCCGAGAGAAACAGGCGCCCTGTGGCCCCTAGGTCCTGGATGCAGTTTCACACATAGAATGTGTCCCCATAGGAGCCAAGAATTTTCCTGACAGACCTAGGCTCACTAGAGCTCTCCTACAGAGCAAAGGGGATGGGACAGATGTGTGGCTGTGGCTCTGCCTTTCCCTGGGAGTGTGGAGCCACTCCCTAGGGCCCCGGGCTCCAGGGGAAATTGCCCCTGAATAATGACCTCCAAGAAGCGCTTTTCCAACTGGCTGAGACGCTGGAGTTCTCAGGATGCAGGGAAAGCGAGTGTCCTTCGGGGAAGCAAAGGCAGTCACCTGTTATCATGACTTACTAGAATAGTAGGTACCTTCTCCGGTTGGGCAGAGGCCTTCCCTACCTGATCTGAAAAAGAAAATGAAGTAGCTCGTTGATTTGAGAAATAATTCCCAGACTTGGGTTTCCAACCAGTATAGAATCCGACAATGGCCCTGTCTTTGTAGCCGCGTTAATTAACAGGTATGTGAAGCTCTAAATATCAGTGGAAATTACATACAGCATATAGGCCCCAGTGTTCTGGAATGGTGGAAAGAAACAACCAAACTCTTGAAGAGACACTTTCTAAATGGATCATAGAAACTGACTGTACATGGATGGGCTTGCTTCCGGCAGACTTACTCATATTATGGGTTACCGCACGTTCCCATAGTTGTTGTCCTTATGAAATTTTCTATGGGAGACCCCCTCCCACAGTGAGGCAGGTGTTAGCAGATTTGCCACAAGTAAGGGGGTGGGATTTCACAGCAGATGGAACAATTAGGTAAGGTAATAAATCAGGTAACTAAGTTTGTATAAAAAAGAATATCATTCCCCCTTGAGGAACAGATTCATGAATTTGTGCTCAGTGATCAGGTGTGGCTCAATGACTGGAAACACAATTCCTTGGCCTGACATCGGAAAGGTCCTTATACTGTTGTTTTAGCCACAATTCTGAAAGAGATGGGAATACCAGACCACCTAACCTGCCTCTTGAGAAATCTGGATGAAGGTCAGGAAGCAACAGTTAGAGTAGGACATGGAACAACAGACTGGTTCCAAAAAGGAAAAGGAGTATGCAAAGGCTGTATATTGTCACCCTGTTTATTTAACTTCTATGCAGAGTACATCATGAAAAATGCTGGGATGGAAGATACATGAGCTGGAATCAAGATTGCCGGTAGAAATATCAATAAACTTAGATATGCAGATGACACCACCATTATGGCTGAATGTGAAGAGGAACGGGTATGTCGGGGAACTTCTTGAGTTGCAGCAAGGGTGTGAAGGACCCTTTGGAAGTTCCAGAGGTTAGGTGTGGTTACTCTCGAGATGCCTCAGCGGAAATGGGCCTCATGTCGCCTGGAATGGAGAGGCTCCTGGATATTCCCTAGTTTCAGCAGGTGCTCTCGAGTTACGACGGGGACTTCAGGGACCCGCTCTGGTGGCCACAGGAAAGGCCAGTCATCATGCGTGTTCCTAGGGGGCCTCTCGTGATTCCTCTCCCGTCGATGCCGGGGCCTAAGACCTTGTGTGGAGTCGGGGCCGGAACCTGAGGATTCCTCTCCAGTACTGACATAGAATTTGGGGTACTTCTGGAGTCTCCACAAGGGAGTGAGGCCTCGTCTCGAGTGGGGGCATGAGCATGCCCTTTCTTCCCATGCTGTAGCAGCAGTGTCACGCTTCCCCTTGCGTGGACCAAGGGATCTGTGGCTTTCCCCGGAGTCTTTCCCACGAGGCTTTCCCACAGCGCTGTCCCACGTGCCACGGTGGTGTGAGTCGATCCTCGGCGTGAAAGCCGAGGCAGTGAAGGGAAAACAAGTTCCTGTGGAATGGACTGAGACGTCTCGGGGAGTCTCGGAATGGTGGCACGACCCTGCAGTTCCTCTCCCCTTTCCTTTGGAGAGCACCTCCCGTTGAGATGCGATGGGAATGCCGGGAATTCTTTCCCGACCAAGCAGGGAAAGGATCCCTCATCTCGAGCTACGAGGCGGAAACGGAGCTCCTCTGGATGTGGCCGGGACCCTCGTGCTTCCTCTTGAATGGAGACGGGTATGTCGGTGAACTTCTTGAGTTGCAGCATGACTGTGAAAGACTCTTTGGAAGTTCCAGAGGTCACGTGTGATTAGCCTCGAGACACCTCAGTGGAAACGGGCCTCATCTCGCCTGGAGGGGAGAACCTCCTGGATTTTACCGAGTTGCGGCAGGTGCTCTCGACTTACGACGGGGACCTCATGGACCCGCTCTGGTGACCTCAGTAAAGGCCAGTCCCCATGCGAGTTGCTAGAGGGCGTGTCGCTATTCCTCTCCCGTCAATTCCAGGGCCTAAGACCTTGTGTGGAGTCGGGGCCAGAACCTGAAGATTCCTCTCCAGGGCTGACATGCATCTTGAGGTACTTCTGGAGTCTCCCCAGGGGAGTTAGTCCTCGTCTCGAGTGGGGGCATGCACGTGCGCTTTCCTCCCGTGCTGTAGCAGCAGTGTCAAGCTTTCCATCGCGTGGATCAAGGGATCTGTGGTTCTCCCTCGAGGCTTTCAGACGAGGCTTTCCCACAGGGCTCTCCCACGTACCACCGCGATCCTCGCCTCTGCCACCGCGATCCCTCGCCGTGCAAGTCGAAGCAGTGCAGGGAAAACAGGATCCTCTGGAATGGATTGAGACATCTGGGGGACTCTTGGAATGGTGGCACGACCCATGAGTTCCTCTCGCCTTTCCTGTGCAGCGTGCCTCCTCTTGAGATGCGTCGGAAACGTCGGAAATTTTTCCCGAGGAAGCAGAGAAGGATCCCTCATCTCGAGCTTGGAGGAGAAAACGGAGCTCCTCTGGAGGTGGCCGGACCCTCGTGCTTCCTCTGGAGTGGAGACGGGTATGTCGGGGAACTTCTTGAGTTGTAGCAAGGGTGTGTAGGACCCTTTGGAAGTTCCAGAGTTTCAGCGTGATTACTCTCGAGACGCCGCAGAGAAAATGGGCCTCATCTCGACTGAAGCAGAGAACCTCCTGGATTTTCTCGAGTTGCGGCAGGTGCTCTCAACATACGACCGTGACCTCAGGGACAGTGTAGCAGGTGTGTCACGCTTCCCGTCGCGGGGATCAAGGGATCTGTGGCTTTCCCTCGAGGCTTTCCCACGAGGCTTTCCCACAGGGCTGTCCCACGTGCCACCATGGTGTGAGTCGATACTCGGCGTGAAAGTCGAGGCAGTGCAGGGAAAACAGGTTCCTCTGAAATGGACTGACACATCTGGGGGACTCTTGGAATGGTGGCACGAACCTGGAGTTCCTCTCGCCTTTCCTATTGAGAGCACTTACTCTTGAGATGCCACGGGAACGCCGAAAAATCTTTCCTGACTAAGCAGGATAGGATCCCTCATCTCAAGCTGCCAGGCGGAAACGGGGTTCCTCTGGATGTGGGCGGGACCCTCGTGCTTCCTCTCTAGTGGAGACGGGTATGTCGGGGAACTTCTTGAGTTGCAACAAGGACCCTTTTGAATTTCCAGAGTTTAGGTGTGATGAGCCTCCAGACGCCTCAGAGGAAATGGGCCTCATCTCGCCTGGAGGGGAGAACCTCCTGGATTTTCTAGAGTTGGGCAGGGTCTCTCGAGTTAAGACGGGGACCTCAGGGACCCGCTCTGGTGGCCTCAGGAAAGGCCAGTGCCCATGGGAGTTGCAAGGGGGCCTTTCGGGATTCCTCTCCCGTCGATGTTGGGGCCTAAGACCTTGTGTGGAGTCGGGGCCGGAACCTGAGGATTCCTCCCAGGTGCTGACATGGGTCTTGGCGTATTTCTGGAGTCTCCCCTGGGGAGTCAGTGCTCATCTCGTGTGGGTGCATGCACGTGAGCTTTCCTCACGAACTGTAGCAGCAGTGTCACACTTCCCGTCGCGTGGATCAAGGGATCTGTGGCTTTCCCTCGAGGCTTTCCCACGAGGATTTTCCTCAGGGCTGTCCCACGTGCCACCGTGGTGTGAGTCGATCCTCGGCTTGAAAGTCGAGGCAGTGCAGGGAAAACAGGTTTCCCTGGAATTGACAGAGACATCTGGGGGACTCTGGGAATGGTGGAATGACCCTGGAGTTTCTCTCGCCTTTCCTGTGTAGAGGGCCTCCTCTTGAGATGCGACTGGAACGCCGGGAATGCTTTCCAGACCACGCAGGGAAAGGATCCCTCCTCTCGAGCTATGAGGTGGAAACGGTGCTCCTCTGAAAGTGGGAGGGAAGATGTTGATACTCTCGAGTGGAGACGGGTATGTCGGAGAACTTCTTGAGTTGCAGCAAGGGTGTGAAGGACCCTTTGGAAGTTCCAGAGGTTAGGTGTGATTAGCCTCGAGACGCCTCAGCGCAAATGGGCCTCATCTCGCCTTTAAGGACGCCAAGATACATGTCAGCACTGGAGAGGAATCCTCAGGTTCCAGCACCGACTCCACACAAGGTCTTAGGCCCCGGCATCGACGGGAGAGGAATCCCGAGAGGCCCCCGAGCAACTCACATGGGGAATGGCCTTTCCTGAGGCCACCAGAGCGGGTCCCTCAGGTCCCCGTCTTATGTCGAGAGCACCTGTCCCAACTCGAAAAAATCCGGGAGGTTCTCCCCTCCAGGCGAGATGAGGCCCATTTCCGCTGAGGCGACTCGAGGCTAATCACACCTAAACCTCTGGAACTTCCAAAGGGTTCTTCACACCCTTGCTGCAACTCAAGAAGTTCCCCGACATACCCGTCTCAACTCGAGAGGAAGCACGAGAGTCCCGCCAACATCAAGAGGAGCCCCGTTTCCGCCTCACAGCTAGAGAGGAGGTATCCTTTCCCTGCGTGGTCGGGAAAGAATTCCCAGTCTTCCCGTCACAACTCAAGAGGAGGCGCTCTCAACAGGAATGGTGAGAGGAACTCCAGGGTCGTGCCACCATTACCAGAGTACCCCAGATATTTCAGTACATTCCAGGGAAACCTGTTTTCCCTGCACTGCCTCGACTTTCAAGCCGAGGATCGACTCACAGCACGGTGGCACGTGGGACAGCCCTGTGGGAAAGCCTCGTGGGAAAGCCTGGTGGGAAAGCCTCAAGCGAAAGCCACAGGTCCCTTGATCCACGCCTATGAATGGGTGACACTGCTGCTACAGCTCGGGAGGAAAGCGCACGTGCATGCCCCCACTCGAGACGAGGACTGACTCCCCTGGGGAGACTCCAGAAATACCCCAAGATCCATGTCAGCACTGGAGATTAATCCTCAGGTTCCGACACCGACTCCACGCAAGCTCTTAGGCCCCGGCATCGACGGGAGAGGAATCCCGAGAGGCCCCCGAGCAACTCGCATGGGGACTGTCCTTTCCTGAGGCCACCAGAGCGGGTCCCGGAGGTCCCCGTCGTAAGTCGAGAGCACCTGCCACAACTCGAGAATATCCAGGACGTTCTCCCCTCCAGGCGAGATGAGGCCCATTTTTGCTGAGGCGTCTCGAGGCTGATCAGACCTAAACTCTGGAACATCCAAAGGGTCCTTCACACCCTTGCTGCAACTCAAGAAGTTCCCCGACATACACGTCTCCACTCGAGAGGAAGAAAGAGAGTCCCGCCCACATCCAGAGGAGGACCGTTTCCGCCTCCTATCTCGAGAGGAGGGATCCTTTCCTTGCGTGGTCGGGAAAGAATTCCCGGCGTTCCCCTCGCATCTCAAGAGGAGGCGCTCTCCACAGGAAGGGCGAGAGGAACTCCAGGGTCGTGCCACCATTTCCAGAGTCCCCCAGATGTCTTAGTCCATTCCAGGGAAAACTTTTTTCCCTGCACTGCCTTGACTTTCAAGCCGAGGATCGACTCACACTATGGTGGCACGTTGGACAGCCCTGTGGGAAAGCCTCGTGGGACAAGCCTCGAGGGAAAGCCACAGATCCCTTGATCCAAGCGAAGGGAAGCGTGACACTGTTGCTACAGCTCGAGAGGAAAGCGCACGTGCAGGCCCCCACTCGAGACGAGGACTGACTCCCCTTGGGAGACTTCAGAAGTACCCCAAAATCCATGTCAGCACTGGAGAGGAATGCTCAGGTTCCGGCACCGACTCCACTCAAGGTCTTAAGCCCCGGCATCGACGGGAGAGGAATCCCGAGAGGCCCCCGAACAACTCGCATGGGGGCTGGCCTTTCCTGAGGCCACTAGAGCGGGTCCCTGAGTTCCCCGTCGTAAGTCGAGAGCACCTGCCGCAACTCGAGAAAATCCAGGAGGTTCTCCCCTCCAGGCGAGATGAGGCCCATTTCCGCTCAGGCGTCTTGAGTCTAATCACACTTAACATCTGGAACTTCCAAAGGGTCCTTCACACCCTTGCTGCAACTCAAGAAGTTCCCTGACATAACCGTCTCCTCTCGAGAGGAAGCACGAGAGTCCCGCCCACATCCAGAGGAGCCCCGTTTCCTCCTCCTAGCTCGAGTGGAGGGATCCTTCCTTGCGTGGTCGGGAAAGAATTCCTGGTGTTCCCGTCGCATCTGAAGAGGAGGCGCTCTCCACAGGAAAGGCGAGAGGAACTCCAGGGTCGTGCCACCATTCCCAGAGTCCCCCAGATATCTCAGTCCATTCCAGGGAAACCTGTTTTTCCTGCACTGCCTCGACGTTCAAGCCCAGGATCAACTCACACCACGGTGGCACGTGGGACAGCCCTGTCGGAGAGCCTCGTGGGAAAGCCTCGAGGGAAAGCCACAGATCCCTTGATCCACGCGAAGGGAAGCGCGACACTGCTGCTAGAGCTCCGGAGGAAAGCACACGTGCATGCCCCCAATGGAGACGAGGACTAACTCCCCTGGGGAGACTCCAGAAGTACCCCAAGATCCATGCCAGCAATGGAGAGGAATCCTCAGGTTCCGGCACCGACTCCACACAAAATCTTAAGCCCCGGCATTGAATGGAGGAATCCCGAGAGGCCTACGAGCAACTCGCATGGGGACTGGCCTTTCCTGAGTCCACCAGAGCGGGTCCTTGAGGTCCCCGTCGTAATTCGAGAGCACCTGCGGCAACTCGAGAAAATCCAGGAGGTTTTCCCCTCCAGGCGAGATGAGGCCCATTTCCGCTCAGGCGTCTTGAGTCTAATCACACCTAACCTCTGGAACTTCCAAAGGGTCCTTCACACCCTTGCTGCAACTCAAGAAGTTCCCAGACATACCCGTCTCCACTCGAGAGGAAGCAGAAGAGTCCCGCCCACATCCAGAGGAGCCCCTTTTCCACCTCCTAGCTCGAGAGAAGGGACCCTTTCCCTGTGTGGTCGGGAAAGAATTCCCCGCGTTACCATCGCATTCAAGAGGAGGCGCTCTCCACAGGAAAGGCGAGAGGAACTCCAGGGTCGTGCCACCATTCCCAGAGTGCCCCAGATGCCTCAGTCCATTCCAGGGAAACCTGTTTTCCCTGCACTGCTTCGACTTTCAAGCCGAGGATCGACTCACACCACGGTGGCACGTGGGACAGCCCTGTGGGACAGCCTCGTGGGAAATGCTCGTGGGAAAGTCTCAAGCGAAAGCCACAGATCCCTTGATCCACGCGAAGGGAAGCGTGACTCTGCTGCTACAGCTCGGGAAGAAAGCGAACGTGCATACCCCCTGTCGAGACGAGGACTGACTCCCCTGGGGAGACTCAAGAAGTACCCGAAGATCCATGTCAGCACTGGAGAGGAATGCTCAGGTTCCTGGCACAGACTCCACACAATGTCTTGGGCCCCGACATCGACGGGAGAGGAAACCCGAGAGGCCCCCGAGCAACTCCCATGGGGACTGGCCTTTCCTGAGTCCACCAGAGCGGGTCCCTGAGGTCCCCGTCGTAAGTCGAGAGCACCTGCCGCAACTCGAGAAAATCCAGGAGGTTCTCCCCTCCAGGCGAGATGAGGCCCATTTCCGCTGAGGCGTTTCGAGGCTAATCACACCTAACCTCTGGAACTTCCAAAGGGTCCTTAACACCCTTGCTGCAACTCAAGATGTTCCCCAACATACCCGTCTCCAATGGAGAGGAAGCACGAGAGTCTCGCCCACATCCAGAGGAACCCCGTTTCCACCTTCTAGCTCGAGAGCAGGGATCCTTTCCCTGCCTGGTCGGGAAAGAATTCCCGGCGGTCCCGTCGCATCTCAAGAGGAGGCGCTCTCCACAGGAAAGGCGAGAGGAACTCCAGGGTCGTGCCAGCATTCCCAGAGTCCCCCAAATGTCTCAGTCCATTCCAGGGAAACCTGTTTTCCCTGCACTGCCTCGACTTTCAAGACGCGGATCAACTCACACCACGGTAGAACGTGGAACAGTCCTGTGGGAAAGCCTCGGGGGAAAGCCTCAAGGGAAAGCCACAGATCCCTTGATCCATGCGAAGGGAAGGGCGACACTGCTGCTACAACTCGGAGGAAATCGCACGTGTATGACCCCACTCGAGACGAGGACTGAGGCCCCTGGCGAGACTCCAAAAGTACCCCAAGATCCATGTCAGCACTGGAGAGGAATCCTCAGGTTCCCGCACTAACTCCACACAAGGCCTTAGGCCCCAGCATCGACGGGAGAGGAATCCCGAGAGGCCCACGAGCAACTCGCATGGGGACTGGCCTTTCCTGATGCCACCAGAGCCGGTCCCTGAGGTCCCCATCTCAAGTCGAGCGCACCTGCTGCAACTCGAGAAAATCCAGGAGGTTCTCCCCTCCAGGCGAGATGAGGCCCATTTCCGCTGAGGCGTCTCGAGGCTAATCACATCTAACATCTGGAACTTCCAAAGGGTCCTTAACACCCTTGCTGCAACCTCAAGATGTTCCCCGACATACCCGTCTCCAATCGAGGGGAAGCACGAGAGTCTCGCCCACATCCAGAGGAGCCCCGTTTCCGACTCCTAGCTCGAGAGCAGGGATCCTTTCCTTGCGTGTTCGGGAAAGAATTCCCGGCGGTCCCGTCGCATCTCAAGAGGAGGCACTCTCCACAGCAAAGGCGAGAGGTAACTCCAGGGTCGTGCCACCATTCCCAGAGTCCCCCGATGCCTCAGTCCATTCCAGGAAAGCCTGTTTTCCCTGCACTGCCTCGACTTTCAAGCCGAGGATCGACTCACACCACGGTGGCACGTGGGACAGCCCTGTGGGAAAGCCTCGTGGGAAAGCCTCGTGGGAAAGTCTCGTCGAAAGTCTCGAGGAAAGCCACAGATCCCTTGATCCACGCGAAGGGAAGCGTGACACTGCTGCTACAGCTAGGGAGGAAATCGCATGTGCATGCCCCCACTCGAGATGCAGGACTGACTTCCCTGGGGAGACTCCAGAAGTACCCCAAGATCCATGTCAGCACTGGAAGAGGAATCCTCAGGTTCCAGGCACCGACTCCACACAAGGTCTTAGGCCCCGGCATCGACGGGAGAGGAATCCTGAGAGGTCCCCGAGCAATTCGCATGGGGACTGGACTTTTCTGAGGCCACCAGAGCGGGTCCCTGAGGTCCCCGTCGTAAGTCGAGGGCACCTGCCACAACTTGAGAAAATCCAGGAGGTTCTCCCTCCAGGCGAGATGGAGGGCCCATTTCCGCTGAGGCGTTTCGAGGCTAATCACACCTAACCTCTGGAACTTCCAAAGGGTCCTTCACACCCTTGCTGCAACTCAAGAAGTTCCCCGACATACCCGTCTCCACTCAAGAGGAAGCACGAGAGTCCCGCCCACATCCAGAGGAGTCCCGCTTTCCAGCCTCCTAGCTCGAGAGGAGGGTATCCTTTCCCAGCGTGGTCGGGAAAGAATTCCCGGCGTTCCCGTCGCATCTGAAGAGGAGGCTGCTCTCCACAGGAAAGGCAAGAGGAACCCCAGGTGTCGTGCCACCATTCCCAGAGTCCCACCAGATGTCTCAGTCCATTCCAGGGAAAACTTTTTTCCCTGCACTGCCTCGACTTTCAAGCTGAGGATCGACTCACACCACGGTGGCACGTGGGACATCCCTGTGGGAAAGCCTCGTGTGGCAAAGCCTCATGGGAAAGCCTCGAGGGAAAGCCCACTGATCCCTTGATCCACGCGAAGGGAAGCGTGACACTGCTGCTACAGCTCGGGAGGATAGCGCACGTGCATGACCCCTCTCGAGACAAGGACTGACTCCGCTGAGGAGACTCCAGAATTACCCCAAGATCCATGTCAGCACTGGAGAGGAATCCTCAGGTTCTGCCACCGACTCCACACCAAGGTCTTAGGCCCCGGCATTCGACGGGAGAGGAATCCCGAGAGGCCTCCTAGCAACTCGCATGGGGACTGGCCTTTCCTGAGGCCAACCAGAGCGGGTCCCTGAGGTCCCCGTTGTAAGTCGAGAGCACCTGCCGCAACTCGAGAAAATCCAGGAGATTCTCCCCGGAGGCGATATGAGGCCCATTTGTGCTGAGGCGTATCGAAGCTAATCACATCCTAACGTCTGGAACTTCCAAAGGGTCCTTCACACCCTTGCTGCAACTCAAGGAAGGTTCCCCGACATACCCGTCTCCACTTGAGAGGAAGCTCGAGAGTCCCGACAATATCCAGAGGTAGCCCCGTTTCCGCCCCCTAGCTCGAGAGGTGGGATCCATGCCCTGCGTGGTCGGGAAAGAATTCCTGGCGATTCCCGTCGCATGTCAAGAGGAGGAGCTCTCCACAGGAAAGGCGAGAGGAACTCCAGGGTCGTGCCACCATTTCCAGAGTCCCCCAGATGTCTCAGTCCACTTCCAGGGAAACCTGTTTTCCCTGCACTGCCTCGACATTCAAGCCGAGGATCGTACTCACACCACTGGTAGGCACGTGGGACAGCCCTGTGGGAAAGCCTCGTGGGAAAGCTTAGAAGGAAAGCCTCGAACGAAAGCCACAGATCCCTTGATCCACGCGAAGGGAAGCGTGACACTGCAGCTACAGCTTGGGGGAAAGGGCACGTGCATGCCCCACACGAGACGAGGACTGACTCCCCTGGGGAGACTCCAGAAGTACCTCATGATCCATGTCAGGCACTGGAGAGGAATCCTCAGGTTCCGGCACCGACTCCACACAAGATCTTAGGCCCCGGCATCGACGGGAGAGGAATCCCGAGAGGCCCCCGAGCAACTCGCATGTGGACTGGCCTTTCCTGAGGACAACAGAGCGGGTCCCTGAGGTCCCCGTAGTAAGTCGAGAGCACCTGCTGCAACTCGAGAAAATCCAGGAGGTTCTTACCCTCTAGGCCAGATGAGGCCCATTTCCGCTGAGGCGTCTCCAGGCTAATTACACCTAACACCTGGAACTTCCAAAGGGTCCTTCACACCCTTGCTGCAACTCAAGAAGTTCCCCGACCTACCCGTCTCCACTCGAGAGGAAGCACGAGAGTCCCGCCTACATCCAGAGGAGCCCCGTTTCCGCCTACTAGCTCGAGAGGAGGGATCCTTTCCCTGCGTGGTCGGGAAAGAATTCCCGGCGTTCCCATCGCATCTCAAGAGGAGGCGCACCCACAGGAAAGGCGAGAGGAACTCCAGGGTCGTGCCACATTCCCAGAGGCCCCAGAGTCTCAGTTCCATTCCAGGGAAACCTGTTTTCCCTGCACTGCCTCGACTTTCAAGCCGAGGATTGACTCACACCACGGTGGCACGTGGGACATCCCTGTGGGAAAGCCTCGTGGTCGTGGAAAAGCCTCGTGGGAAAGCCTCGAGCGAAAGCCACAGATCCCCTGATCCACGCGAAGGGAAGCGTGACACTGCTGCTACAGCTCGGGAGGAAAGCGCACGTGCATGCCCCCACTCGAGACCGAGGACTGAGTCTCCCCTGGGGAGACTCCAGAAGTACCCCAATATCCATGTCAGGCACTGGAGAGGAATCCTCAGGTTCCGGCACTGACTCCACACAAGGATCTTAGGCCCCGGCATCACGGAAGAGGAATCCCAGAGGCCACGAGCAACTCGCATGGGGACTGGCCTTTCCTGGAGGCCACCAGAGCGGGTCCCTGAGGTCCCCGTCGTAAGTCGAGAGCACCTGCCGCAACTCGAGAAAATCCAGGAGGTTCTCTCCCTCCAGGACGAGATGAGGCCCATTTCCGCTGAGGCGTCTCGAGGCTAATCACACCTAACCTCTGGAACTTCCAAAGGGTCCTTCACACCCATTGCTGCAACTCAAGAAGTTCCCCGACATACCCGTCTCCACTCGAGAGGAAGCACGAGAGTCCCTGCCCACATCCAGAGGAGCCCCGTTCCGCCTCCTAGCTCGAGAGTAGGGATCCTTTCCCAGCTTGGTCGGGAAAGTATTACCGGCGTTTCCGTCGCATCATCAAGAGGAGGCGCTCTTCCACAGGAAAGGCGAGAGGAAATCCAGGGTCGTGCCACCATTCCCAGAGTCCCCCAGATGTCTCAGTCCATTCCACGGGAAACCTCTTTTCCCTGCACTGCCTCGACTTTCAAGCCGAGGATCGACTCACACCACGGTGGCACGTGGGACAGCCCTTGGAGCTCGTGGAAAGCCTCGTGGGAAAGGACCTCGAGGGAAAGCCACAGATCCCTTGATCCACGCGAAGGGAAGCGTGACACTGCTGCTACAGCTCGGGAGGAAAGTCGCACGTGCATGACCCCTCGAGACGAGGACTGACTCCACTGGGAACTCCAGAGTACCCCAAGATCCATGTCGCACGGGAGGAATCCTCAGGTCCGGCACCGACTCCACACAAGTTTAGGCCCGGCATCGACGGAGAGGAATCCCGAGAGGCCCCGAGCAACTCGCATGGGACTGGCCTTTCCTGAGGCCACCAGAGCGGGTCCCTGAGGTCCCCGGTGTAAGTCGAGAGCACCTGCTGCGCAACTCAGAAAATCCAGGAGGTTCTCCCCTCCAGGCGAGATGAGGCCCATTTCCGCTGAGGCGTCTCGAGGCTAATCACATCTAACATCTGGAACTTCCAAAGGGTCCTTCACACCCTTACTGCAACTCAAGAAGTTCCCCGACATACCCGTCTCCACTCGAGAGGAAGCACGAGAGTCCCGCCCACATCCAGAGGAGCCCCATTTCCGCCTCCTAGCTCGAGAGCTCGAGGAGGAGGGATCCTTCCCTGCGTGGTGGGGAAAGACATTCCCCGCAATTCCCATCGACATCTACAAGAGAGGCCGGCTCTTCACAGGAAAAGGCGAGGAGGAGCACTCCAGATTTCGCTTCCACCTTCCCAGGAGTTCCTCAGACTGTCTTCCATCAGCTACCCATTACCAAGGGAATCCTGTTTTTCCCTGCTGCTGCCTCTTCTTTTTCAAAGCCTGGGTGATCCGATCCTCCTACATAAATTATGAACAGAGGGTCGGTACTGGTCCTGGGACACGCCTTTGGGGGAAAGCCCTACGTGTGTAAGCCTCCTGGGAACCTCGTGGAGGTAAAGGCCAATAGGAATCCCTTAGATCCGACCGTGGGAAGGAACCCCACACTGCTGCTACACTCGGAGGGAAACGCCGCACTGACATGCCCAAGCTCGACGGACGCGGACTGACTCCCCCCCGCCGCCGGGGAGATCCAGAAGTACCCCAAGACCGCCTCGTCAGCCACTGTACGGAATCCACTCAGGTTCCGGCACATCCACAACAACAGGGTCTTGACCCCACGGACAGCGCTGACAGGACAGAATGCCGAGACCGGCGCGAGCAACTCGCATGGGTTTCGGCCTTTCCTGACGGCCCACCAGGCGGGTCCCTGACTAACGTCTCCTGTCCGTAACGGTCCCGGACAGACCTGCCGCACACGCTCGAGAAAATCCAAGGAGTGTCTGCCCCTCCACGGCGACATTGGAGGCCCTTCGTCCACTGAGGGTCTCGAGGTACATCACATCATACATGCTCGAACATCCCAAACGGGTCTTTCCGACACCTTCTGTAACTCAAGAAAGACTCGGCCCCCGACGACATACCGGTCTCACTTCATCTCTTTTCT
>NW_017212899.1:0-16133 GCF_001704415.2 Capra hircus | reverse complement strand
AGAGGAATCCCGAGAGGCCCCCGAGCAACTCGCATGGGGACTGGACCGTTCCTGAGGCCACCAGAGCGGGTCCCTGAGGTCCCCGTCGTCAAGTCGAGAGCACCTTCTGCAAACCTCGGAGAAAATCCAGGAGGTTGTCCCCTCCAGGCGAGATGAGGCCCATTTCCAATGAGCGTCTCGAGGCTAATCAACACCTAACCTCTGGAACTTCCAAAGGGTCCGTCACACCCTTGCTGCAACTCAAGAATTTCCCCCGACATACTCGTCTCCACTCAGAGAGAAGCAACGAGAGTCCCGCCCACATCCAGAGGAGCCCCGTTTCTGCCTCCTAGCTCGAGAGGAGGGATCCTTTCCCTGCGTGGTCGGTCAAAGTATTCCCGGCGTTCCGGTCGCATCTCAAGAGGAGCCGCTCTCCAACAGGAAAGGCGAGAGGAACTCCAGGGTCGTGCCACCATTCCAGAGTCCCCCAGATGTCTCCAGTCCTCTGCATGGAAACCTGTTTTCCCTGCACTGCCTCGCACTTTCAAGCCGAGGGATCGACTCACACCACGGTGGCACGTGGGACAGCCTTGTGGGAAAGCCTCGTGGGAAAGCCTCGAGGCAAGCCACAGATCCCTTGATCCACGCGAAGGGAAGCGTGACACTGCTGCTACAGCTCGGGAGGAATAGCAGCACGTGCATGCCCCCACTCGGAGACGAGGACTGACTCCCCTGGGAGATCTCCAGAAGTACCCAAGATCCATGTCAGTCACTGGAGAGGAATCCTCAGGTTCCGGCACCCGACTCCACACAAGATCTTAAGCCCCGGCATCGACGGGAGAGGAATCCCGAGAGGCCCCCAAGCAACTCGCATCGGGACTGGCCTTTCCTGAGGCCACCAGAGCGGGTCCCTGATGTCCCCGTCGTAAACGAGAGCACCTGCCTGCAACTCGAGAGTAATCCGAGGAGGTTCTCCCCTCCAGGCGAGATGAGGCCCATTTCCGCTGAGGCGTCTCGAGGCTAATCACACCTAAGCTCTGGAACTTCCAAAGGGTCCTTCACACCCTTGCTGCTAACTCAAGAAGTTCCCCGACATACCAGTCTCCACTCGAGAGGAAGCACGAGAGTTCCGCCCACATCCAGAGGAGCCCCGTTTCCGCCTCCTAGCTCGAGAGGAGGGATCCTTTCCCTGCGTGGTCGGGAAAGAATTCCGGCGTTCCCTGTCGCATCTCAAGAGGAGGCGCTCTCCACAGGAAAGGCGAGAGGAACTCCAGGGTCGTGCCACCATTCCCAGAGTCCACCAGATGTCTCAGTCCATTCCAGGGAAACCTTTTTCCCTGCACTGCCTGGACGTTCAAGCCGAGGATCGACTCACACCACGGTGGCACGTGGGACAGCTCTGTGGGGAAAGCCTCGTGGGAAATGCCTCATGGGAAAGCCTCAAGCGAAAGCCACAGATCCTCATGATCCACGTCTATGGAAGCGTGAAACTGCTGCTACAGCTCGGAGGAAAGCACACGTGCATGCCCCCAACTCGAGAGGAGGACTGACTCCACTGGGGAGACTCCAGAAGTACCCAAGATCCATGTCGGCACTGGAGAGGAATCCTCAGGTTCCGGCACTGACTCCACACAAGGTCTTAGGCCCCGGCATCGACGGGAGAGGAATCCCGAGAGGCCCCGAGCAACTCGCATGGGGACTGGCCTTTCCTGAGGCCACCAGAGCGGGTCCCGGATGGTCCCCGTCGTAAGTCGAGAGCACCTGCCGCAACTCGCAGAAAATCCAGGAGGTTCTCCCCTCCAGGCGAGATGAGGCCCATTTCCGCTGCAGGCGTCTCGAGGCTAATCACACCTAACCTCTGGAACTTCCAAAGGGTCCTTCACACCACTTGCTGCAACTCAATGAAGTTCCCCGACATACCGGTCTCCACTCGAGAGGAAGCACGAGAGTCCCGCCCACATCCAGAGGAGCCCTGTTTCCGCCTCCTAGCTCGAGAGGAGGGATTCCTTTCCCTGCGTGGTCGGGGAAAGAATTCACGGCGTTCCCGTCGCATCTCAAGAGGAGGCGCTCTCCACAGGAAAGGCGAGAGGAACTCCAGGGTCGTGCCACCATTCCCAGAGTCCCCCAGATGTCTCAGTCCATTCCAGGGAAACCTGTTTTCCCTGCACTGCCTCGACTTTCAAGCCGAGGATCGACTCACACCACGGTGGCACGTGGGACAGCCCTGTGGGAAAGCCTCGTGGGAAAGCCTCGTGGGAAAGCCTCGAAGGGAAAGCCACTGATCCCTTGATCCACTTGACGAAGGAAGCGTGACACTGCTGCTACAGCTCGGTAGGAAAGCACACGTGCATGCCCCCACTCGAGACGAGGACTGACTCCCTTGGGGAGACTCCAGAAGTACCCGAAGATCCATGTCAGCACTGGACGAGGAATCCTCAGGTTCCGGCACAGACTCCACACAAGGTCTTAGGCCCCGGCATCGACGTGAGAGGAAATCCCGAGAGGCCCCGAAGCAACTCGCATGGGGACTGGCCTTTCCTGAGGCCACCAGAGCGGGATCCCTGAGGTCCCAGTCCTAAGTCGAGAGAACCTGCCGCAACTCGAGAAAATCCAGGAGGTTCTCCCCTCCAGGCTAGATGAGGCCCATTTCCGCTGAGGCGTCTCGAGGCTAATCACACCTAACCTCTGGAACTTCCAAAGGGTCCTTCACACCCTTGCTGCAACTTCAAGAAGTTCCCCGACATACCCGTCTCCACTCGAGAGGAAGCACGAGAGTCCCGCCCACATCCAGAGGAGCCCCGTTTCCGCCTCCTAGCTCGAGAGGAGGGATCCTTTCCCTGCGTGATCGGGAAAGAATTCCCGGCGTTCCCGTCGCATCTCAAGAGGAGGCGCTCTCCACAGGAAAGGCGAGAGGAACTCCAGGGTCGTGCCACCATTCCCAGAGTCCCCCAGATGTCTCAGTCCATTCCAGGGAAACCTGTTTTCCCTGCACTGCCTCGACTTTCAAGCCGGAAGATCGACTCACACCACGCTGGCACGTGGGACAGCCCTGTGGGAAAGCCTCGTGGGAAAGCCTAGATGGAAAGCCTAGAGGGAAGGCCACAGATCCCTTGATCCACGCGAAGGGAAGCGCGACACTGCTGCTACAGCTCGGGAGGAAAGCACACGTGCATGCCCCCACTCGAGAAGAGGACTGACTCCCCTGGGGAGACTCCAGAAGTACCCCAAGATCCATGTCAGCACTGGAGAGGAATCCTCAGGTACCTTAACCGACTCCACACAAGATCTTAGGCCCGGCATCGACGGGAGAGGAATCCCGAAGAGGCCCCCGAGCAACTCGCATGGGGACTGGCCTTTCCTGAGGCCACCAGAGCGGGTCCCTGAGGTCCCCGTCATAAGTCGAGAGCACCTGCCGCAATTCGAGAAAATCCAGGAAGGTTCTCACCTCCAGGCGAGATGAGGCCCATTTCCGCTGAGGCATCTTAAGACTAATCACACCTAACCTCTGGAACTTCCAAAGGGTCCTTCACACCCTTGCTGCAACTCAAGAAGTTCCCCGACATACTCGTCTCCACTCGAGAGGAAGCACTAGAGTCCCGCCCACATCCAGAGGAGCCCCGTTTCCGCCTCATAGCTCGAGAGGAGGGATCCTTTCCCTGCGTGTTCTGGGAAAGAATTCCCGGCATTCCCTTCGCATCTCAAGAAGAGGCGCTCTCCACTGGAAAGGCAAGAGGAACTCCAGTGTCGTGCCACCATTTCCAGGGTCCCCCAGATGTCTCAGTCCATTCCAGGGAAACCTGTTTTCCCTGCACTGCCTCGACTTTCAAGCCGAGGATTGACTCACACCACGGTGGCACGTGGGTACAGCCC
Source organism: Capra hircus (assembly GCF_001704415.2). Classification (NCBI taxonomy): domain Eukaryota; kingdom Metazoa; phylum Chordata; class Mammalia; order Artiodactyla; family Bovidae; genus Capra; species Capra hircus. Next base: position 12,284 of record NW_017212899.1, on the reverse strand, counting down.
TGTGAGAAAGCCTCGTGGGAAAGCTACGAGGGGAAGCCACAGATCCCTTGATCCACTCCAAGGGAAGCGTGACACTGCTGCTACAGCTCGGGAGGAAAGCGCACGTGCATGCCCCCACTCGAGACGAGGACTGATTCCCCTGGGGAGACTCCAGAAGTACCCCAAGATCCATGTCAGCACTGGAGAGGAATCCTCAGGTTCCGGTACCGACTCCACACAAGATCTTAGGCCCCGGCATCGACGGGAGAGGAATTCCGAGAGGCCCCGAGCAACTCGCATGGGGACTGGCCTTTCCTGAGTCCACCAGAGCGGGTCCCTGAGGTCCCCGCCGTAAGTCGAGAGCACCTGCCGAAACTCGAGAAAATCCAGGAGGTTCTCCCCTCCAGGCGAGATGAGGCCCATTTCCGCTCAGGCGTCTCGATGCTAATCACACCTAACCTCTGGAACTTCCGAAGGGTTCTTCACACCGTTGCTGTAACTCAAGAAGTTCCCCGACATACCCGTCTCCACCCGAGTGGAAGCACGAGAGTTCCGCCCACATCCAGAAGAGCCCCGTTTCCGCCTCCTAGCTCGAGAGCAGGGATCTTTTCCCTGCCTGGTCGGGAAAGAATTCCCGGCGTTCCTGTCGCATTCAAGAGGAGGCGCTCTCCACAGGAAAGGCGAGAGGAACTCCAGGGTCGTGCCACCATTCCCAGAGTCCCCCAGATGTCTCAGTCCATTCCAGGGAAACCTGTTTTCCCTGCACTGCCTCGACTTTCAAGCCGACGGATCGACTCACACCACGGTGGCACGTGGGACAGCCCTGTGGGAAAGCCTCGTGGGAAAGCCTCGTGGGAAAGCCTCGAGGGAAAGACACAGATCCCTTGATCCACGTGAAGGGAAAGCGTGATACTGCTGCTACAGTTCGGGAGGAAAGCGCACGTGTATGCCCCCACTCGAGACGAGGACTGACTCCCCTTGGGAGACTCCAGAAGTTCCCCAAGATCCATGTCAGCACTGGAGAGGAATCCTCAGGTTCCGGCACTTTCTCCACACAAGGTCTTAGGCCCCAGCATCGACAGGAGAGGTGTCCCGAGAGGCCCCCGAGCAACTCGCATGGGGACTGGCCTTTCCTGAGGCCACCAGAGCGGGTCCCTGAGGTTCCCGTTGTAAGTCAAGAGCACCTGCCCCATTCAAGAAAATCCAGGAGGTTCTCCCCTCCAGGCGAGATGAGGCCCATTTTCGCTGAGGCGTCTCGAGGCTAAGCACACCTAACCTCTGGAACACCCAAAGGGTCCTTCACACCCTTGTTGCAACTCAAGAAGTTCCCCGACATACCCGTCTCCCTTCGAGAGGAAGCACGAGAGTCCCGCCCACATCCAGAGGAGCCCCGTTTCCGCCTCCTAGCTCGAGAGGAGGGATCCTTTCACTGCGTGGTCGGGAAAGATTTCCCAGTGTTCCGTCGCATCTCAAGAGGAGGCGCTCTCCACAGGAAAGGCGAGAGGAACTCCAGGGTCGTGCCACCATTCCCAGAGTCCCCCAGATGTCTCAGTCCATTCCAGGGAAACCTGTTTTCCCTTCACTGCCTCGACTTTCAAGCCGAGGATCGACTCACAACACGGTGGCACGTAAGACAACCCTGTGGAAAGCCTCCTGGGAAAGCCTCGTGGGAAAGCCTCGAGGGAAAGACACAGATCCCTTGATCCACGTGAAGGAAAGCGTGATACTGCTGCTACAGTTCGGGAGGAAAGCGCACGTGCATGCCCCCACTCGAGACGAGGACTGACTCCCCTGGGGAGACTCCAGAACTTCCCCAAGATCCATGTCAGCACTGGAGAGGAATCCTCAGGTTCCGGCACCGACTCCACACAAGGTCTTAGGTCCCAGCATAGACAGGAGAGGAATCCCGAGAGGCCCACGAGCAACTCGCATGGGGACTGGCCTTTCCTGAGGCCACCAGAGTGGGTCCCTGAGGTTCCTGTCGTAAGTGGAGAGCACCTTCCGCAACTCGAGAAAATTCAGGAGGCTCTCGCCTCCAGGCGAGATGAGGCCGATTTCCGCTGAGGCGTCTCGACGCTAATCACACCTAAATTCTGCAACTTCCAAAGGGTCCTTCACACCCTTGCTGCAACTCAAGAAGTTCCCCGACACACCTGTCTCCACTCGAGAGGAAACACGAGAGTCCCGCTCACATCCAGAGGAGCCCCTTTCCTCCTCCTAGCTCTAGAAGAGGGATTCTTTACCTGCGTGATCTGGAAAGATTTCCCGGCGTTTCCGTCGCATCTCAAGAGGAGGCGCTCTCCACAGGAAAGGCGAGAGGAACTCCAGGGTCGTGCCACCATTCCCAGAGTCCCCCTGTTGTCTCAGTCCATTCCAGTGAAACCTGTTTTCCCTGCACTGCCTCGACTTTGAAGCCGAGGATCGACTCACACACGGTGGCACGAGGGAAAACCCTGTGGGAAAGCCTCGTGGGAAAGCCTCGTGTGAAAGCCTCAAGGGAAAGCCACAGATCCCTTGATCCACGCGAAGGGAAGACTGACACTGCTGCTATAGCTCGGAAGGAAAGCGCACGTGCATGCCCCCACTAGAGACGATTACTGACTCCCCTGGGGAGACTCCAGAAGACCTCAAGATCCATGTCAGCACTGGAGAGGAATACTCAGGTTCTGGCACCGACTCCACACAAGGTCTTAGGCCCCGGCATCAACGGGAGAGGAATCCCGAGAGGCCCCCGAGCAACTGGCATGGGGACTGGCCTTTCCTGAGGCCACCAGAGCGGGTCCCTGAGGTCCCCGTCGTAAGTCGAGAGCACCTGCCACAACTCGAGAAAATCCAGGAGGTTCTCCCCTCCAGGCAAGATGAGGCCCATTTTCGCTGAGGCGTCTCCAGGCTAATCACACCTAACCTCTGGAACTTCCACAGGGTCCTTCACACACTTGCTGCAACTCAAGAAGATCCCCGACATTCTCGTCTCCACTCGAGAGGAAGCACGAGAGTCCCGCACACATCCAGAGGAGCCCCTTTTTCCCCTCCTAGCTCAAGAGGAGGGATCCTTTCCCTGCGTGGTTGGGAAAGAATTCCCGGCGTTCCCGTCGTATCTCAAGAGCAGGCGCTCTCCACAGGAAAGGCGAGAGGAACTTCAGGGTCCTGCCACCATTCCAGAGTCCCCCAGATGTATCAGTCCATTCCAGAGAAACGTGTTTTCCCTGCACAGCCTCGACTTTCAAGCCGAGGATCGACTCACACCACGGTGGCACGTGGGACAGCCCTGTGGGAAAGCCTCGTGGGAAAGCCTCATGGGAAAGCCTCGAGGGAAAGCCACAGATCCCTAGATCCACGCGAAGGGAAGCGTGATACTGCTGCTACAGCTCGGGAGGAAAGCGAACGTGCATTCCCCCACTAGAGACGATTACTGACTCCCCTGGGGAGACTCCAGAAGTACCCCAAGATCCATGTCAGCACTGGAGAGGAAACCTCAGGTTCCGGCACTGACTCCACACAAGGTCTTAGGACCCAGCATCAAAGGGAGAGGAATCCCGAGAGGCCCGCGAGCAACTCGCATGGGGACTGGCGATTCCTGAGGCCACCAGAGCGGGTCCTGAGGTCCCCATCGTAAGTCGAGAGCACCTGCCGCAACTCGAGAAAATCCAGGAGGTTCTCCCTTCCATGCGAGATGAGGCCCATTTCCGCTGAGGCGTCTCGAGGCTAATCACATCTAACATCTGGAACTTCCAAAGGGTCCTTCACACCCTTGCTGCAAGTCAAGAAGTTCTCCGACATACCCATCTCCACTCGAGAGGAAGGACGAGGGTCCCGCCCACATCCAGTGGAGCCCCGTTTCCGCCTCGTAGCTCGAGAAGAGGGATCCTTTCCCTTCGTCTTCGGGAAAGAATTCCAGGCCTTCGCGTCGCATATCAAGAGGAGGCGCTTTCAACAGGAAAGACGAGAGGAACTCCAGGGCCTTGCCAGCATTCTAAGAGTCCCCCAGATGTCTAAGTCCATTCAGGAAGAACCTGTTTTCCCTGCACTGCCTCGACGTCCACGCCGAGGATCGACTCACACCACCGTGGCACGTGGGACAGCCCTGTTGGAAAGCCTCGTGGGAAAGCCTCAATGGAAAGCGACAGATCCCTTGATCCACACGTCAGCAAGCGTGACACTGCTGCTACAGCTCGTGAGGAAATGGCAGGTGCATGCCCCCACACGAGATGAGGAATGACTCCCCTGGCGAGACTCCAGAAGTACGGAAAGATTCATGTCAGCAATGGAGAGGCATCCTCAGGGTTGGCCCCGACTCCAAAAAGGTCTTAGGCCCCGGCATCGACGGGAGAGGAATCCCGAGAGGCTCCAGAGCAACTCGCTTGGGGACTGGCCTTTCCTGAGGCCACCAGAGCGGTCCCTGAGGTCCCGTCTTAAGTTGAGAGCACCTGCAACAACTCGAGAAAATCCAGGAGGTTCTCCCCTCCAGGCGAGATGAGGCCCATTTCCGCTGAGGCGTCTCGAGGATAATCACACCTAATATCTGGAACTTCCAAAGGGTCCTTCACACCCTTGCTGCAACTCAAGAAGTTTCCCGACATACCCGTCTCCACTCGAGACGAAGCACGAGAGTCCCGCCCACATCCAGAGGAGCCCCGTTTCCGCCTCATAGCTAGAGAGGAGGGATCCTTTCCCTGCGTGGTCGGGAAAGAGTTCCCGGCGTTCCCGTCGCATCTCAAGTGGAGGCGCTCTGCACAGGAAAGGCCAGAGGAACTCCACGGTCGTGTCACGATTCCCAGAGTCCCCCAGATGTCTCAGTCCATTCCAGGAAACCCTGTTTTCCCTGCACTGCCTCGACTTTCAAGCCGAGGATTGACTCACACCACGGTGGCACGTGGGACAGCCCTGAGGGAAAGCCTCATGGGAAAGCCTCGTGGGAAAGCACCGAGGGAAAGCCACTGATCCCATGATCCTCCCGACGGGAAGCATGATATTGCTGCTACAGCTCGGGAGGAAAGCAGAAGTGCATGCCTCCACACGAGACGAAGACTCACTCCTCAGGGGATACTCCAGAAGTACCCCAAGATCCATGTCAGCACTGGAGAGGAATCCTCAGGTTCCGGCAGCGACTCCACACAAGGTCTTAGGCCCCGACATTGACGGGAGAGGAATCCCGAGAGGCCCCGAGCAACTCGCATGGGGAGAGACCTTAACTGAGGCCACCAGAGCGGGTCCCTGAAGTCCCCGTCGTAAGTCTAGAGCACCTGCCGCAACTCGAGAAAATCCAGGAGGTTCTCCCCTCCAGGCGAGATGAGGCCCATTTCCGCTGAGGCGTCTCGAGGCTAATCACACCTAACCTCTGGAACTTTCAAAGGGTCCTTCACACCCTTGCTGCAACTCAAGAAGTTCCCCCACATACCGTCTCCACTCCAGAGGAAGCACGAGAGTCCCGCCCACATCCAGAGGAGCACCGTTTCCGCCTCCTAGCTTGAGAGGAGGGATCCTTTCCCTGCGTGATCGGGAAAAATTTCCCGGCGTTCCCGTCGCATCCCAAGAGGAGGCGCTCTCCACAGGAAAGGCGAGAGGAATTCCAGGGTCGTGACACCATTCCCAGAGTCCCCCAGATGTCTCCGTGCATTCCAGGGAAACCTCTTTTCCCTGCACTGCCTCAGCTTTCAAGCCGAGGATCGACTCACACCACGGTGGCACGTGGGACAGCCCTGTGGGAAAGCCTCGTGGGAAAGCCTCGTGGGAAAGCCTCGAGGGAAAGCCACAGATCCCTTGATCCACGCGAAGGGAAGCGTGACACTGCTCCTACAGCTCGGAAGGAAAGCCCAAGTGCATGCCCCCAATCTGACGAGGACTGACTCCCATGGGGAGACTCTAGAAGTACCCCTAAATCCATGTCAGCACTGGAGAGGAATCCTCAGATTCTGGCAACGACTCCACACAAGGACTTAGGCCCCGGCATCAACGGGAGAGGAATCCTAAGAGGCCCCCGAGCAACTCGCATGGGGACTGGCCTTCCCTGAGGCCACCAGAGCTTGTCCCTGTGGTCCCCGTCCTACAGTGGAAAGCACCTGCCGCAACTCGAGAAAATCCAGGAGGTTCTCCCCTTCAGGCGAGATGAGGCCCATTTCCGCTGAGGCGTCTCGAGGCTAATCACACCTAACCTCTGGAACTTCCAAAGGGTACTTCACACCCTTGCTGCAACTCAAGAAGTTCCCCGACATACCCGTCTTCACTCGAGAGGAAACACGAGAGTCCCGCCCACATCCAGAGGAGCCCCGTTTCCGCCTCATAGCTCGAGAGGATTGATTCTCTCCCTGTGTCGTCGGGAAAGGATTCCTGGCGTTCCCACGCATCTGAACAGGAGGCGTTCTCCACAGGAAAGGCGAGAGGAACTCCAGGATCGTGCCACCATTCCCAGAGTTCCCCAGATGTCTCAGTCCATTCCTGGGAAACCTGTTTTCCCTGCACTGCCTCGAATTTCAAGCCGAGGATCGATTCACACCACAGTGGCACCTGGGACAGCCTTGTGGGAAAGCCTCGTGGGAAAGGCCTCGAGGGAAAGCCACAGATCCCTTGATCCACGCGAAGGGAAGCGCGACACTGCTGCTACAGTTCGAGAGGAAAGCCCATGTGCATGCCCCCACACGAGACGAGGACTGACTCCCCTGGGGAGACTCCAGAGGTTCCCCAAGATCCATGTCAGCACTGGAGGGAAATCCTCAGGTTCCAGCAACGACTCCACACAAGGTCTTAGGCCCCGGCATCGACGGGAGACGAATCCCGAGAGGCCCCCGAGCAACTCGCATGGGGACTGACCGTTCCTGAGGCCACCAGAGCGGGTCCCTGAGGTCCCCGTCGCAAGTCGAGAGCACCTGCCGCAACCCGAGAAAATCCAGGAGGTTGTCCCTGCAGGCGAGATGAGGCCCATTTCCAATGAGGCGTCTCGAAGCTAATCAAAACTAACCTCTGGAACTTCCAAAGGGTCCTTCACACCCTTGCTGCAACTCAAGAAGTTCCCCGACATACCCATCTCCACTCGAGAGGAAGCACGACAGTCCCGCCCACATCCAGAGGAGCCCCGTTTCTGCCTCCTAGCTCGAGAGGAGGGATCCTTTTCCTGCGTGGTCGGTCAAGTATTCCCAGTGTTCCGGTTGCATCTCAAGAGGAGGCGCTCTCCACAGGAAAGGCGAGAGGAACTCCAGGGTCGTGCCACCATTCCCAGAGTCCCAAAGATGTCTCAGTTAATTCCAATGAAAACTGTTTTCCCTGCACTGCCTCGACTTTCAAGCCGAGGATCGACTCACACCACGCTGGTACGTGGGACAGCCCTGTGGGAAAGCCTCGTGGGAAAGCCTCTTGGGAAAGCCTCGAGAGAAAGCCACAGATTCCTTGATCCACGCGAAGGGAAATGTGACACTGCTGCTACAGCTCGGGAGGAAAGTGCACGTGCATGCCCCCACTCGAGACGAGGACTGACACCCCTGGGGAGACTCCAGAAGTACCCCAAGATCCATGTCAGCACTGGAGAGGAATCCTCATGTTCCCGGAAACGAATCCACACAAGGTCTTAGGAACCGGCTTCGACAGGAGAGGAATCCTGAGAGGCCCCCGAGCAACTCGCATGGGGTCTGGCCTTTCCTGAGGCCACCAGAGCGGGTCCCTGAGGTCCCCGTCGTCAGTCGAGAGCACCTGCCGCAACTCGAGAAAATCCAGGAGGTTCTCCCCTCCAGGCGAGATGAGGCCCATTTCCGCTGAGGCGTCTGGAGGCTAATCACACCTAACCTCTGGAACTTCCAAAGGGTCCTTCACCTCCTTGCTGCAACTTAAGAAGTTCCCCGACATACCCGTCTCCACTCGAGAGGAAGCACGGGAGTCCCGCCCACATCCAGAGGAGCCCATGTCCGCCTCCTAGCTCGAGAGGAGGGATCCTTTCCCTGCGTGGTCGGGAAAGAATTCCCGGCGTTCCCGTCGCAATTCAAGAGGAGGCGCTCTCCACAGAAAAAGCGAGAGGAACTCCCAGGGTCGTGCCACCATTCCCAGAATCCCCAGATGTCTCATTCCATTCCAGGGAAACCTGTTTTCCCTGCACTGCCTCGACTTTCAAGCCGAGGATCGACTCACACCACGGTGGCACGTGGGACAGCCCTGTGGGAAAGCCTCGTGGGAAAGCCTTCGTGGGAAAGCCTTGAGGGAAATCCACAGATCCCTTGATCCACTCGACAGGAAGAATCAAACTGCTGCTACAGCTCGGGAGGAAAGCGCACGTGCATGCCCCCACTCGAGACGAGTACTGACTCCCCTGGGGAGACACCAGAAGTACCCCAAGATCCATGTCAGCACTTGAGAGGAATCCTCAGGTTCCGGCAGCGACTCCTCACAAGGTCTTAGGCCCCGACATTGACAGGAGAGGAATCCCGAGAGGCCCCTGAGCAACTCGTATGGGCAGAGACCTTTCCTGAGGCCACCAGAGCGGGTCCCTGTGGTCCCCGTCGTAAGTCGAGAGCACCTGCCGCAACTCGAGAAAATCCAGGAGGTTCTCCCCTCCAGGCGAGATGAGGCCCATTTCCGCTGAGGCGTCTCGAGTCTAATCACACCTTAACCTCTGGAACTTTCAAAGGGTCCTTCACACCCTTGCTGCAACTCAAGAAGTTCCCCCACATACCGTCTCCACTCCAGAGGAAGCACGAGAGTCCCGCCCACATCCAGAGGAGCACCGTTTCCGCCTCCTAGCTTGAGAGGAGGGATCCTTTCCCTGCGTGATCGGGAAAAATTTCCCGGCGTTCCCGTCGCATCCCAAGAGGAGGCGCTCTCCACAGGAAAGGCGAGAGGAATTCCAGGGTCGTGACACCATTGCCAGAGTCCCACAGATGTCTCCGTGCATTCAAGGGAAACCTGTTTTCCCTACACTGCCTCGACTTTCAAGCCGAGGATCGACTCACACCACGGTAGCACGTGGGACAGCCCTGTGGGAAAGCCTCGTGGGAAAGCCTCTTGGGAAAGCCTCGTGGGAAAGCCTCGAGGGAAAGCCACAGATCCCTTGATCCACGCGAAGGGAAGCGTGACACTGCTCCTACAGCTCGGCAGTAAAGCCCAAGTGCATGCCCCCAATCTGACGAGGACTGACTCCCCTGGGGAGACTCTAGAAAAACCCCTAGATCCATGTCAGCACTGGAGAGGAATCCTCAGATTCCGGCAACGACTCCACACAAGGACTTAGGCCCCGGCATCAACGGGAGAGGAATCCTAAGAGGCCCCCGAGCAACTCGCATGGGGACTGGCCTTCCCTGAGGCCACCAGAGCGGGTCCCTGTGGTCCCCGTCCTACGTGGAAAGCACCTGCCGCAACTCGAGAAAATCCAGGAGGTTCTCCCCTCCAGGCGAGATGAGGCCCATTTCCACTCAGGCGTCTCGAGGCTAATCACACCTAACCCCTGGAACTTCCAAAGGGTCCTTCACACCCTTGCTACAACTCAAGAAGTTCCCCAACATATCTGACTCCACTCGAGAAGAAGCACGAGAGTCCCGCCCACATCCAGAGGAGCCCCGTTTCCGCCTCGTACCTCGCGGTCAGGTATCTTTTTCCTGTATGTTCCGGAAAGAATTCCAGGTGTTCCCGTCGCATCTCATGAGGAGGCGCTCTCCAAAGGAAAGGCGAGAGAAACTCCAGTGTTGTGCCATCATTCCAAGAGTCCCCCAGATATCTCAGTGTGCCGGGGTCCTGCCCCGCTGGATCCAGGGAATTCGACGGATGGACGGCGTTGACGTGGAAAGTCTTGTGTATTTATTAATGTAAGATGATATTAAGAAATTATAGGGTAGTAAGAAGATTAACTGAAGGAAAAAGGCTGAATAGCTAGGTTTACGCGGAAGGCCAATAAAATTCCCGACAAGGAATTTTCTGGCGGATTCTGGGAATGGTGGCACGACCCTCGAGTTCCTCTCGCCTTTCCTGTGGAGAGCACCTCCTCTTGAGATGCGACGGGAATGCCGGGAATTCTTTCCCGACCACACAGGGAAAGGATCCCTCCTCTCGAGCTATGAGGGGGAAACGGGGCTCCTCTGGATGTGGTCGGGACTCTCGTGCTTCCTCTCCAGTGAAGACGGGTATGTCGGGGAACTTCTTGAGTTGCAGCAAGGGTGTGAAGGTCCCTTTGGAAGTTCCAGAGGTTAGGTGTGATTAGCCTCGAGACGCCTCAGCGGAAATGGGCCTCAACTCGCCTGGAGGGGAGAACCTCCTGGATTTTCTCGAGCTGCGGCCGGATTCTCTCGACTTACGACGGGGACCCCAGGGACCCGCTCTGGTGGCCTCAGGAAAGGCCAGTCCCCATGCGAGTTGCTCGGGGCCTCTCAGGATTCCTCTCCCGTCGATGCCGGGGCCTAAGACCTTGTGTGGAGTCGGTGCAGGAATCTGAGGATTCCTCTCCAGTGCTGACATGGATCTTGGGGTACTTCTGGAGTCTCCCCAGCAGACTCAGTCCTCGTCTCGATTGGGGGCATGCACGTGTGATTTCCTCCCGAGCTGTAGCAGCAGTGTCGCGCTTCCCTTCTTGTGGATCATGGGATCTGTGGCTTTCCCTCGAGGCTTTCCCTCGAGGCTTTCCCACGAGGCTTTCCCACAGGGCTGTCCCACGTGCCACCGTGGTGTGAGTCGATCCTCGGCTTGAAAGTCGAGGCAGTGCAGGGAAAACAGGTTTCCCTGGAATGGACTGAGAAATCTGGGGTCTCTGGGAATGGTTTCACGACCCTGGAGTTCCTCTCGCTTTTCCTGTGGAGAGCGCCTCCTCTTGAGATGCGACGGGAACACTGGGAATTCTTTCCCGACCACGCAGGGAAAGGATCGCTCCTCTCGAGCTAGGAGGCGGAAACGGGGCTCCTCTGGATGTGGGCGGGACTCTCGTGCTTCCTCTCGAGTGGATACGGGTATGTCGGGGAACTTCTTGAGTTGCAGCAAGGGTGTGAAGGACCCTTTGGAAGTTCCAGAGGTTAGGTATGAATTGCCTTGAGAAGCCTCAGGGCAAATGGCCCTCATCTCGCCTGGAGGGGAGAACCTCCTGGATTTTCTCGAGTTGCGGCAGGTGCTCTCGACTTACGACCGGGACCTCAGGGACCCGCTCTGGTGGCCTCAGGAAAGGCCAGTCCCCATGCGAGTTGCTCGGGTGCCTCTCGGAATCCTCTCCCTTCGATGCCGGGGCCTAAGACCTTTCGTGGAGTCGGTGCCGGAACCTGAGGATTCCTCTATAGTGCTGACATGGATCTTGGGGTACTTCTGGAGTCTCCCCAGGAGAGTCAGTCCTCGTCTGGATGGGGGCATGCACGTGTGCTTTCCTCCCGAGCTGTAGCAGCAGTGTCGCGCTTCCCTTCGCGTGGATCAAGGGATCTGTGGCTTTCCCTCCAGGCTTTCCCACGAGGCTTTCCCACGAGGCTTCCCACTCGGCTGTCCCACATGCCACCGTGGTGTGAGTCGATCCTTGGCTTGAAAGTCGAGGCAGTGCAGGGAAAACAGGTTTCCCTGGAATGGACTGAGACATATGGGGGTATCTGGGAATGGTGGCACGACCCTGGAGTTCCTCTCGCCTTTCCTGTGGAGAGCGCCTCCTCTTGAGATGCGACGGGAACGCCGGGAATTCTTTCCCCACCATGCAGGGAAAGGATCCCTCCTCTCGAGCAAGGATGCGGAAACGGGTCTCCTCTGGATGTGGGCGGGACTCTCGTGCTTCCTCTAGAGTGGAGACGGGTATGTCGGGGAACTTCTTGAGTTGCAGCAAGGGTGTGAAGGACCCTTTTGGAAGTTCCAGATGTTAGATGTGATTAGCCTCTAGACGCCTCAGCGGAAATGGGCCTCATCTCGCCTGGAGTGAGAACCTCCTGGATTTTCTCGAGTTGCGGCAGGTGCTCTCGACTTACGACGGGGACCTCAGGGACCCGTTCTGGTGGCCTCAGGAAAGGCCAGTCCCCATGCGAGTTGCTCGGGGCCTCTCGGATTCCTCTCCCGTCGATGACCGGGGCTAAGACCTTGTGTGGAGTCTGGTGCCTGAACCTGAGGATTCCTCTCCAGTGCTGACATGGATCTTGGGAGTACTTCTGGAGTTCTTCCCAGGGGAGTCAGTCCTCGTCTCGAGTGGGGGCATTGCACGTGCGCTTTCTCTCCCGAGCTGTAGCAGCAGTGTCGCGCTTCCCTTCCCGTGGATCAAGGGATCTGTGGCTTTCCCTCGAGGCTTTCCACGAGGCTTCCCACGAGGCTTTCCCACAGGGCTGTTCCCACGTGCACCGTTCACACCACCCGGTGGCGGTCGGGGAAGCTAGGCGCTGTTGGAA
>NW_017212898.1:0-16136 GCF_001704415.2 Capra hircus | reverse complement strand
TCCAGCAGTGAGAGCTCTGTCAGAGGGGAAGCGAAGGGCAACAGCAGGGCTCCTTCAGCGAGAGCTCCGCACCAGGCTCCCAGGGCCCCTGGCTGGGGTTTTCAGCCCCGCACACACGGAGGCTGATTCCTTGGGTGCCCAGAAAGTGTATGACAGACGTAGGTTCCCTAGCACTCTCCTCCCCAGCAGAGACATGTGCAGGTGGTTGGGGCCTGATCCTGCGTGTCTGGGTTCCTGCCCACAGCCCCAACTCAGGGGAAGCAGCCCCTGAGGCAAGACCTGCTGGAGGAGCCCTGCGCCCCGCCTGATAGGCGAGTGCACAGCCAGCAGGGAAGCGAGCCTCCTCGGGGGAAGAGGAGGCAGCCCAGCCCCGTCAAGTTGAAAGCCCTGCTTGCACGGAGCTAAGTGCGCCTCCAGTACGGCAGAGCTCTAGCTCTGCTCAGAGCCCCGATCTGGCAGAGTTCCTGGCGCGAGGCTGCTCTGCCGGGGGCTAGCCTTGCCCAGACTTGCCTTGCTTTTAGGCTGCCTCTCCAGGAAGGAGCAGGCAGCAGGAGCCTGGGAGTCGCCACTGGCGCCTTTCTTGCCTCAGCTCCAATCCTGCCTTGCCTTTGCACTTAGGTCCCAGTCCTCCTTAAGGAGAGCTTAGGGGCTGGTGGGTTGCACACTGCCAAGGGCTCCAGCAGTGAGAATTCTGTCAGAGGGAAGGGAAGGGCAACTGCAGGGCTCCTCCAGCGGTTGCTTGGCCGCCCAGATTCAGCGCCACACGGAGAGCACCAGGCTCCCAGGGCCCCTGGCTGGGGTTTTCAGCCCCGCACACACGGAGGCTGATTCCTTGGGTGCCCAGAAAGTGTATGACAGACGTAGGTTCCCTAGCACTCTCCTCCCCAGCAGAGACATGTGCAGGTGTTTGGGGCCTGATCCTGCGTGTCTGGGTTCCTGCCCACAGCCCCAACTCAGGGGAAGCAGCCCCTGAGGCAAGACCTGCTGGAGGAGCCCTGCGCCCCGCCTGATAGGCGAGTGCACAGCCAGCAGGGAAGCGAGCCTCCTCGGGGGAAGAGGAGGCAGCAAGTCCCCGTCAAGCTGAAATCCCTGCTTACACGAAGCTAAGTGCGACTCCAGTACGGCAGATCTCTAGCTCTGTTCAGAGGCCCGATCTGGCAGAGTTCCTGGCACCAAGATGCTCTGCCATAGGCGAGCCTTGCGCAGACTTGCCTTGCTTTAAGGCTCCCTCCCCAGGAAGGAGCAGGCTGTGTGAGGCTCGGAAACGCCACTGGCGCCTTCCTGGCTTCAGCTCTACCCCTGCCTTGCCTTTGCACTTAGGTCCCAAGCGTCCTTGAGGAGGGCTTAGGGGCTGGTGGGTTGCACACTGCCAAGGGCTCCAGCAGTGAAAGCTCTGTCAGAGGGAAGCGAAGGGCAACAGCAGGGCTCCTTCAGCGGTTCCTTGGCCGCCCAGACAAAGCTCCGCACGGAGAGCACCAGGTTCCAAGGGCCCCTGGCTGGGTTTTGCATCCCCACACTCCCAGAGGCTGACTCCGTGGGTGCCTAGAAAGTGTGTGAGAGACGTAGGTTCCCTAGCACTCTCCTCCCCAGCAGAGACATGTGCAGGTGGTTGGGGCCTTATCCTGCGTGTCTGGGTTCCCGCCCACAGCCTCAACTCAGGGGAAGCAGCCCCTGAGGCAAGACCTGCTGGAGGAGCCCTGCGCGCCCGCCTGATAGGCGAGAGCACAGCCAGCAGTGTAGCGAGCCTCCTCGGGAGAAGAGGAGGCAGCCGAGCCCAGTCAAGAGGAAAGCCCTGCTTGCACGGAGCTAAGTGGCCTCCAGTACGGCAGAGCTCTAGCTCTGCTCAGAGCCCCGATCTGGCAGAGTTTCTGGCGCGAGGCTGCTCGGCCGGGGCTCGCCTTGCCCAGACTTGCCTTGCTTTTAGGCTCCCTCCCCAGGAAGGAGCTGTCTGAGCGAGCCTGGGAGACGCCACTGGTGCCTTCCTTGCCTCAGCTCCAATCCTGCCTTGCCTTTGCACATAGGTGCCAGGCGTGTTGGGGAGGGCTTAGGGGGTGGTGGGTTGCACACTGCCAAGGGCTTCAGCAGTGAGAGCTCTGTCAGAGGGAAGGGAAGGGCAACTGCAGGGCTCCTCCAGCGGTTTCTAGGCCGCCTAGAATCAGCGCCGCACCGAGAGCACCAGGCTCCCAGGGCCCCTGGCTGGGGTTTTCAGCCCCGCACACACGGAGGCTGATTCCTTGGGTGCCCAGAAAGTGTATGACAGACGTAGGTTCCCTAGCACTCTCCTCCCCAGCAGAGACATGTGCAGGTGTTTGGGGCCTGATCCTGCGTGTCTGGGTTCCTGCCCACAGCCCCAACTCAGGGGAAGCAGCCCCTGAGGCAAGACCTGCTGGAGGAGCCCTGCGCCCCCGCCTGATAGGCGAGTGCACAGCCAGCAGGGAAGCGAGCCTCCTCGGGGAAAGGAGGAGCCCAGCCCAGCCCGTCAAGTTGAAAGCCCTGCTTGCACGGAGCTAAGTGCGCCTCCAGTACGGCAGAGCTCTAGCTCTGCTCAGAGCCCCGATCTGGCAGAGTTCCTGGCGCGAGGCTGCTCTGCCGGGGGCTAGCCTTGCCCAGACTTGCCTTGCTTTTAGGCTGCCTCTCCAGGAAGGAGCAGGCAGCAGGAGCCTGGGAGTCGCCACTGGCGCCTTTCTTGCCTCAGCTCCAATCCTGCCTTGCCTTTGCACTTAGGTCCCAGTCCTCCTTAAGGAGAGCTTAGGGGCTGGTGGGTTGCACACTGCCAAGGGCTCCAGCAGTGAGAATTCTGTCAGAGGGAAGGGAAGGGCAACTGCAGGGCTCCTCCAGCGGTTGCTTGGCCGCCCAGATTCAGCGCCACACGGAGAGCACCAGGCTCCCAGGTCCCCTGGCTGGGGTTTTCAGCCCCGCACACACGGAGGCTGATTCCTTGGGTGCCCAGAAAGTGTATGACAGACGTAGGTTCCCTAGCACTCTCCTCCCCAGCAGAGACATGTGCAGGTGTTTGGGGCCTGATCCTGCGTGTCTGGGTTCCTGCCCACAGCCCCAACTCAGGGGAAGCAGCCCCTGAGGCAAGACCTGCTGGAGGAGCCCTGCGCCCCCGCCTGATAGGCGAGTGCACAGCCAGCAGGGAAGCGAGCCTCCTCGGGGGAAGAGGAGGCAGCAAGTCCCCGTCAAGCTGAAATCCCTGCTTACACGAAGCTAAGTGCGACTCCAGTACGGCAGATCTCTAGCTCTGTTCAGAGGCCCGATCTGGCAGAGTTCCTGGCACCAAGATGCTCTGCCATAGGCGAGCCTTGCGCAGACTTGCCTTGCTTTAAGGCTCCCTCCCCAGGAAGGAGCAGGCTGTGTGAGGCTCGGAAACGCCACTGGCGCCTTCCTGGCTTCAGCTCTACCCCTGCCTTGCCTTTGCACTTAGGTCCCAAGCGTCCTTGAGGAGGGCTTAGGGGCTGGTGGGTTGCACACTGCCAAGGGCTCCAGCAGTGAAAGCTCTGTCAGAGGGAAGCGAAGGGCAACAGCAGGGCTCCTTCAGCGGTTCCTTGGCCGCCCAGACAAAGCTCCGCACGGAGAGCACCAGGTTCCAAGGGCCCCTGGCTGGGTTTTGCATCCCCACACTCCCAGAGGCTGACTCCGTGGGTGCCTAGAAAGTGTGTGAGAGACGTAGGTTCCCTAGCACTCTCCTCCCCAGCAGAGACATGTGCAGGTGGTTGGGGCCTTATCCTGCGTGTCTGGGTTCCCGCCCACAGCCTCAACTCAGGGGAAGCAGCCCCTGAGGCAAGACCTGCTGGAGGAGCCCTGCGCGCCCGCCTGATAGGCGAGAGCACAGCCAGCAGTGTAGCGAGCCTCCTCGGGAGAAGAGGAGGCAGCCGAGCCCAGTCAAGAGGAAAGCCCTGCTTGCACGGAGCTAAGTGGCCTCCAGTACGGCAGAGCTCTAGCTCTGCTCAGAGCCCCGATCTGGCAGAGTTTCTGGCGCGAGGCTGCTCGGCCGGGGCTCGCCTTGCCCAGACTTGCCTTGCTTTTAGGCTCCCTCCCCAGGAAGGAGCTGTCTGAGCGAGCCTGGGAGACGCCACTGGTGCCTTCCTTGCCTCAGCTCCAATCCTGCCTTGCCTTTGCACATAGGTGCCAGGCGTCGTTGGGGAGGGCTTAGGGGGTGGTGGGTTGCACACTGCCAAGGGCTTCAGCAGTGAGAGCTCTGTCAGAGGGAAGGGAAGGGCAACTGCAGGGCTCCTCCAGCGGTTTCTAGGCCGCCTAGAATCAGCGCCGCACCGAGAGCACCAGGCTCCCAGGGCCCCTGGCTGGGGTTTTCAGCCCCGCACACACGGAGGCTGATTCCTTGGGTGCCCAGAAAGTGTATGACAGACGTAGGTTCCCTAGCACTCTCCTCCCCAGCAGAGACATGTGCAGGTGTTGGGGCCTGATCCTGCGTGTCTGGGTTCCTGCCCACAGCCCCAACTCAGGGGAAGCAGCCCCTGAGGCAAGACCTGCTGGAGGAGCCCTGCGCCCCGCCTGATAGGCGAGTGCACAGCCAGCAGGGAAGCGAGCCTCCTCGGGGGAAGAGGAGGCAGCCCAGCCCCGTCAAGTTGAAAGCCCTGCTTGCACGGAGCTAAGTGCGCCTCCAGTACGGCAGAGCTCTAGCTCTGCTCAGAGCCCCGATCTGGCAGAGTTCCTGGCGCGAGGCTGCTCTGCCGGGGGCTAGCCTTGCCCAGACTTGCCTTGCTTTTAGGCTGCCTCTCCAGGAAGGAGCAGGCAGCAGGAGCCTGGGAGTCGCCACTGGCGCCTTTCTTGCCTCAGCTCCAATCCTGCCTTGCCTTTGCACTTAGGTCCCAGTCCTCCTTAAGGAGAGCTTAGGGGCTGGTGGGTTGCACACTGCCAAGGGCTCCAGCAGTGAGAATTCTGTCAGAGGGAAGGGAAGGGCAACTGCAGGGCTCCTCCAGCGGTTGCTTGGCCGCCCAGATTCAGCGCCACACGGAGAGCACCAGGCTCCCAGGGCCCCTGGCTGGGGTTTTCAGCCCCGCACACACGGAGGCTGATTCCTTGGGTGCCCAGAAAGTGTATGACAGACGTAGGTTCCCTAGCACTCTCCTCCCCAGCAGAGACATGTGCAGGTGTTTGGGGCCTGATCCTGCGTGTCTGGGTTCCTGCCCACAGCCCCAACTCAGGGGAAGCAGCCCCTGAGGCAAGACCTGCTGGAGGAGCCCTGCGCCCCCGCCTGATAGGCGAGTGCACAGCCAGCAGGGAAGCGAGCCTCCTCGGGGGAAGAGGAGGCAGCAAGTCCCCGTCAAGCTGAAATCCCTGCTTCACGAAGCTAAGTGCGACTCCAGTACGGCAGATCTCTAGCTCTGTTCAGAGGCCCGATCTGGCAGAGTTCCTGGCACCAAGATGCTCTGCCATAGGCGAGCCTTGCGCAGACTTGCCTTGCTTTAAGGCTCCCTCCCAGGAAGGAGCAGGCTGTGTGAGGCTCGGAAACGCCACTGGCGCCTTCCTGGCTTCAGCTCTACCCCTGCCTTGCCTTTGCACTTAGGTCCCAAGCGTCCTTGAGGAGGGCTTAGGGGCTGGTGGGTTGCACACTGCCAAGGGCTCCAGCAGTGAAAGCTCTGTCAGAGGGAAGCGAAGGGCAACAGCAGGGCTCCTTCAGCGGTTCCTTGGCCGCCCAGACAAAGCTCCGCACGGAGAGCACCAGGTTCCAAGGGCCCCTGGCTGGGTTTTGCATCCCCACACTCCCAGAGGCTGACTCCGTGGGTGCCTAGAAAGTGTGTGAGAGACGTAGGTTCCCTAGCACTCTCCTCCCCAGCAGAGACATGTGCAGGTGGTTGGGGCCTTATCCTGCGTGTCTGGGTTCCCGCCCACAGCCTCAACTCAGGGGAAGCAGCCCCTGAGGCAAGACCTGCTGGAGGAGCCCTGCGCGCCCGCCTGATAGGCGAGAGCACAGCCAGCAGTGTAGCGAGCCTCCTCGGGAGAAGAGGAGGCAGCCGAGCCCAGTCAAGAGGAAAGCCCTGCTTGCACGGAGCTAAGTGGGCCTCCAGTACGGCAGAGCTCTAGCTCTGCTCAGAGCCCCGATCTGGCAGAGTTTCTGGCGCGAGGCTGCTCGGCGGGGGCTCGCCTTGCCCAGACTTGCCTTGCTTTTAGGCTCCCTCCCCAGGAAGGAGCTGTCTGAGCGAGCCTGGGAGACGCCACTGGTGCCTTCCTTGCCTCAGCTCCAATCCTGCCTTGCCTTTGCACATAGGTGCCAGGCGTCGTTGGGGAGGGCTTAGGGGGTGGTGGGTTGCACACTGCCAAGGGCTTCAGCAGTGAGAGCTCTGTCAGAGGGAAGGGAAGGGCAACTGCAGGGCTCCTCCAGCGGTTTCTAGGCCGCCTAGAATCAGCGCCGCACCGAGAGCACCAGGCTCCCAGGGCCCCTGGCTGGGGTTTTCAGCCCCGCACACACGGAGGCTGATTCCTTGGGTGCCCAGAAAGTGTATGACAGACGTAGGTTCCCTAGCACTCTCCTCCCCAGCAGAGACATGTGCAGGTGTTTTGGGGCCTGATCCTGCGTGTCTGGGTTCCTGCCCACAGCCCCAACTCAGGGGAAGCAGCCCCTGAGGCAAGACCTGCTGGAGGAGCCCTGCGCCCCCGCCTGATAGGCGAGTGCACAGCCAGCAGGGAAGCGAGCCTCCTCGGGGAAGAGGAGGCAGCCCAGCCCCGTCAAGTTGAAAGCCCTGCTTGCACGGAGCTAAGTGCGCCTCCAGTACGGCAGAGCTCTAGCTCTGCTCAGAGCCCCGATCTGGCAGAGTTCCTGGCGCGAGGCTGCTCTGCCGGGGGCTAGCCTTGCCCAGACTTGCCTTGCTTTTAGGCTGCCTCTCCAGGAAGGAGCAGGCAGCAGGAGCCTGGGAGTCGCCACTGGCGCCTTTCTTGCCTCAGCTCCAATCCTGCCTTGCCTTTGCACTTAGGTCCCAGTCCTCCTTAAGGAGAGCTTAGGGGCTGGTGGGTTGCACACTGCCAAGGGCTCCAGCAGTGAGAATTCTGTCAGAGGGAAGGGAAGGGCAACTGCAGGGCTCCTCCAGCGGTTGCTTGGCCGCCCAGATTCAGCGCCACACGGAGAGCACCAGGCTCCCAGGGCCCCTGGCTGGGGTTTTCAGCCCCGCACACACGGAGGCTGATTCCTTGGGTGCCCAGAAAGTGTATGACAGACGTAGGTTCCCTAGCACTCTCCTCCCCAGCAGAGACATGTGCAGGTGTTTGGGGCCTGATCCTGCGTGTCTGGGTTCCTGCCCACAGCCCCAACTCAGGGGAAGCAGCCCTGAGGCAAGACCTGCTGGAGGAGCCCTGCGCCCCGCCTGATAGGCGAGTGCACAGCCAGCAGGGAAGCGAGCCTCCTCGGGGGAAGAGGAGGCAGCAAGTCCCCGTCAAGCTGAAATCCCTGCTTACACGAAGCTAAGTGCGACTCCAGTACGGCAGATCTCTAGCTCTGTTCAGAGGCCCGATCTGGCAGAGTTCCTGGCACCAAGATGCTCTGCCATAGGCGAGCCTTGCGCAGACTTGCCTTGCTTTAAGGCTCCCTCCCCAGGAAGGAGCAGGCTGTGTGAGGCTCGGAAACGCCACTGGCGCCTTCCTGGCTTCAGCTCTACCCCTGCCTTGCCTTTGCACTTAGGTCCCAAGCGTCCTTGAGGAGGGCTTAGGGGCTGGTGGGTTGCACACTGCCAAGGGCTCCAGCAGTGAAAGCTCTGTCAGAGGGAAGCGAAGGGCAACAGCAGGGCTCCTTCAGCGGTTCTTGGCCGCCAGACAAAGCTCCGCACGGAGAGCACCAGGTTCCAAGGGCCCCTGGCTGGGTTTTGCATCCCCACACTCCCAGAGGCTGACTCCGTGGGTGCCTAGAAAGTGTGTGAGAGACGTAGGTTCCCTAGCACTCTCCTCCCCAGCAGAGACATGTGCAGGTGGTTGGGGCCTTATCCTGCGTGTCTGGGTTCCCGCCCACAGCCTCAACTCAGGGGAAGCAGCCCCTGAGGCAAGACCTGCTGGAGGAGCCCTGCGCGCCCGCCTGATAGGCGAGAGCACAGCCAGCAGTGTAGCGAGCCTCCTCGGGAGAAGAGGAGGCAGCCGAGCCCAGTCAAGAGGAAAGCCCTGCTTGCACGGAGCTAAGTGGCCTCCAGTACGGCAGAGCTCTAGCTCTGCTCAGAGCCCCGATCTGGCAGAGTTTCTGGCGCGAGGCTGCTCGGCCGGGGCTCGCCTTGCCCAGACTTGCCTTGCTTTTAGGCTCCCTCCCCAGGAAGGAGCTGTCTGAGCGAGCCTGGGAGACGCCACTGGTGCCTTCCTTGCCTCAGCTCCAATCCTGCCTTGCCTTTGCACATAGGTGCCAGGCGTGGTTGGGGAGGGCTTAGGGGGTGGTGGGTTGCACACTGCCAAGGGCTTCAGCAGTGAGAGCTCTGTCAGAGGGAAGGGAAGGGCAACTGCAGGGCTCCTCCAGCGGTTTCTAGGCCGCCTAGAATCAGCGCCGCACCGAGAGCACCAGGCTCCCAGGGCCCCTGGCTGGGGTTTTCAGCCCCGCACACACGGAGGCTGATTCCTTGGGTGCCCAGAAAGTGTATGACAGACGTAGGTTCCCTAGCACTCTCCTCCCCAGCAGAGACATGTGCAGGTGTTTTGGGGCCTGATCCTGCGTGTCTGGGTTCCTGCCCACAGCCCCAACTCAGGGGAAGCAGCCCCTGAGGCAAGACCTGCTGGAGGAGCCCTGCGCCCCCGCCTGATAGGCGAGTGCACAGCCAGCAGGGAAGCGAGCCTCCTCGGGGAAGAGGAGGCAGCCAGCCCGTCAAGTTGAAAGCCCTGCTTGCACGGAGCTAAGTGCGCCTCCAGTACGGCAGAGCTCTAGCTCTGCTCAGAGCCCCGATCTGGCAGAGTTCCTGGCGCGAGGCTGCTCTGCCGGGGGCTAGCCTTGCCCAGACTTGCCTTGCTTTTAGGCTGCCTCCCCAGGAAGGAGCAGGCAGGAGCCTGGGAGTCGCCACTGGCGCCTTTCTTGCCTCAGCTCCAATCCTGCCTTGCCTTTGCACTTAGGTCCCAGTCCTCCTTAAGGAGAGCTTAGGGGCTGGTGGTTGCACACTGCCAAGGGCTCCAGCAGTGAGAATCTGTCAGAGGGAAGGGAAGGGCAACTGCAGGGCTCCTCCAGCGGTTGCTTGGCCGCCCAGATTCAGCGCCACCGGAGAGCACCAGGCTCCCAGGGCCCCCTGGCTGGGGTTTTCAGCCCCACACACGGAGGCTGATTCCTTGGGTGCCCAGAAAGTGTATGACAGACGTAGGTTCCCTAGCACTCTCCTCCAGCAGAGACATGTGCAGGTGTTTGGGGCCTGATCCTGCGTGTCTGGGTTCCTGCCCACAGCCCCAACTCAGGGGAAGCAGCCCCTGAGGCAAGACCTGCTGGAGGAGCCCTGCGCCCCCCGCTGATAGGCGAGTGCACAGCCAGCAGGGAAGCGAGCCTCCTCGGGGGAAGAGGAGGCAGCAAGTCCCCGTCAAGCTGAAAGCCCTGCTTGCACGAAGCTAAGTGCGACTCCAGTACGGCAGATCTCTAGCTCTGTTCAGAGCCCCCGATCTGGCAGAGTTCCTGGCACGAGGATGCTCTGCCGGGGGCGAGCCTTGCGCAGACTTGCCTTGCTTTAAGGCTCCCTCCCAGGAAGGAGCAGGCTGTGTGAGGCTGGGAAACGCCACTGGCGCCTTTCCTGGCTTCAGCTCCCCTGCCTTGCCTTTGCACTTAGGTCCCAAGCGTCCTTGAGGAGGGCTTAGGGGCTGGTGGGTTGCACACTGCCAAGGGCTCCAGCAGTGAAAGCTCTGTCAGAGGGAAGCGAAGGGCAACAGCAGGGCTCCTTCAGCGGTTCCTTGGCCGCCCAGACAAAGCTCCGCACGGAGAGCACCAGGTTCCAAGGGCCCCTGGCTGGGTTTTGCATCCCACACTCCCAGAGGCTGACTCCGTGGGTGCCTAGAAAGTGTGTGAGAGACGTAGGTTCCCTAGCACTCTCCTCCCCAGCAGAGACATGTGCAGGTGGTTTGGGGCCTGATCCTGCGTGTCTGGGTTCCTGCCCACAGCCTCAACTCAGGGGAAGCAGCCCCTGAGGCAAGACCTGCTGGAGGAGCCCTGCGCGCCCCCGCCTGATAGGCGAGAGCACAGCCAGCAGTGTAGCGAGCCTCCTCGGGAGAAGAGGAGGCAGCCGAGCCCAGTCAAGAGGAAAGCCCTGCTTGCACGGAGCTAAGTGCGCCTCCAGTACGGCAGAGCTCTAGCTCTGCTCAGAGCCCCGATCTGGCAGAGTTTCTGGCGCGAGGCTGCTCGGCCGGGGGCTCGCCTTGCCCAGACTTGCCTTGCTTTTAGGCTCCCTCCCCAGGAAGGAGCTGTCTGAGCGAGCCTGGGAGACGCCACTGGTGCCTTCCTTGCCTCAGCTCCAATCCTGCCTTGCCTTTGCACATAGGTGCCAGGCGTCGTTTGGGGAGGGCTTAGGGGGTGGTGGGTTGCACACTGCCAAGGGCTTCAGCAGTGAGAGCTCTGTCAGAGGGAAGGGAAGGGCAACTGCAGGGCTCCTCCAGCGGTTTCTAGGCCGCCTAGAATCAGCGCCGCACCGAGAGCACCAGGCTCCCAGGGCCCCTGGCTGGGGTTTTCAGCCCCGCACACACGGAGGCTGATTCCTTGGGTGCCCAGAAAGTGTATGACAGACGTAGGTTCCCTAGCACTCTCCTCCCCAGCAGAGACATGTGCAGGTGTTTGGGGCCTGATCCTGCGTGTCTGGGTTCCTGCCCACAGCCCCAACTCAGGGGAAGCAGCCCCTGAGGCAAGACCTGCTGGAGGAGCCCTGCGCCCCCGCCTGATAGGCGAGTGCACAGCCAGCAGGGAAGCGAGCCTCCTCGGGGAAGAGGAGGCAGCAGCCCCGTCAAGGAAAGCCCTGCTTGCACGGAGCTAAGTGCGCCTCCAGTACGGCAGAGCTCTAGCTCTGCTCAGAGCCCGATCTGGCAGAGTTCCTGGCGCGAGGCTGCTCTGCCGGGCTAGCCTTGCCAGACTTGCCTTGCTTTTAGGCTCCCTCCCAGGAAGGAGCAGGCTGGGAGCTGGCGCCACTGGCGCCTTCCTGGCTTCAGCTCGCCCCTGCCTTGCCTTTGCACTTAGGTCCCAGCGTCCTTAAGGAGGGCTTAGGGGCTGGTGGGTTGCACACTGCCAAGGGCTCCAGCAGTGAGAAGCTCTGTCAGAGGGAAGGGAAGGGAAAACTGCAGGGCTCCTCAGCGGTTGCTTGGGCCGCCCAGACAGCGCCGCACGGAGAGCACCAGGCTCCAAGGGCCCCTGGCTGGGGTTTTCAGCCCCCACACGGAGGCTGATTCCTTGGGTGCCTAGAAAGTGTATGAGAGACGTAGGTTCCCTAGCACTCTCCTCCCCAGCAGAGACATGTGCAGGTGTTTGGGGCCTGATCCTGCGTGTCTGGGTTCCTGCCCACAGCCCAACTCAGGGGAAGCAGCCCCTGAGGCAAGACCTGCTGGAGGAGCCCTGCGCGCCCGCCTGATAGGCGAGTGCACAGCCAGCAGGGAAGCGAGCCTCCTCGGGGAAGAGGAGGCAGCAAGCCCCGTCAAGCTGAAAGCCCTGCTTGCACGGAGCTAAGTGCGCCTCCAGTACGGCAGAGCTCTAGCTCTGCTCAGAGCCCCGATCTGGCAGAGTTCCTGGCGCGAGCTGCTCTGGCCGGGGGAGCCTTGCCCAGACTTGCCTTGCTTTTAGGCTCCTCCCCAGGAAGGAGCAGGCTGTGGAGCCTGGGAACGCCACTGGCGCCTTCTTGCCTCAGCTCCAATCCTGCCTTGCCTTTGCACTTAGGTCCCAGCGTCCTTGAGGAGGGCTTAGGGGCTGGTGGGTTGCACACTGCCAAGGGCTCCAGCAGTGAGAAGCTCTGTCAGAGGGAAGGGAAGGGCAACTGCAGGGCTCCTCCAGCGGTTTCTTGGCCGCCCAGACAGCGCCGCACGGAGAGCACCAGGCTCCCAGGGCCCCTGGCTGGGGTTTTCAGCCCCACACACGGAGGCTGATTCCTTGGGTGCCTAGAAAGTGTATGACAGACGTAGGTTCCCTAGCACTCTCCTCCCCAGCAGAGACATGTGCAGGTGTTTGGGGCCTGATCCTGCGTGTCTGGGTTCCTGCCCACAGCCCCAACTCAGGGGAAGCAGCCCCTGAGGCAAGACCTGCTGGAGGAGCCCTGCGCGCCCGCCTGATAGGCGAGTGCACAGCCAGCAGGGAAGCGAGCCTCCTCGGGGAAGAGGAGGCAGCAAGCCCAGTCAAGGGAAACCCTGCTTGCACGGAGCTAAGTGCGCCTCCAGTACGGCAGAGCTCTAGCTCTGTCAGAGGCCCGATCTGGCAGAGTTCCTGGCCGAGCTGCTGCGGCGGGGGCCTTGCCAGACTTGCCTTGCTTTTAGGCTCCCTCCCCAGGAAGGAGCAGGCTGTGTGAGGCTGGAGACGCCACTGGCGGCCTTCCTTGGCTTCAGCTCCACCCCTGCCTTGCCTTTGCACTTAGGTCCAAGCGTCCTTGGGAGGGCTTAGGGGCTGGTGGGTTGCACACTGCAAGGGCTCCAGCAGTGAGAGCTCTGTCAGAGGGAAGGAAGGGCAACTGCAGGGCTCCTCAGCGGTTCTTGGCCGCCCAGAAAAGCGCGCCACGGAGAGCACCAGGCTCCCAGGGCCCCTGGCTGGGTTTTCATCCCCACACGGAGGCTGATCTTGGGTGCCCAGAAAGTGTATGACAGACGTAGGTTCCCTAGCACTCTCCTCCCCAGCAGAGACATGTGCAGGTGGTTGGGGCCTGATCCTGCGTGTCTGGGTTCCTGCCCACAGCCCAACTCAGGGGAAGCAGCCCCTGAGGCAAGACCTGCTGGAGGAGCCCTGCGCGCCCGCCTGATAGGCGAGAGCACAGCCAGCAGGGAAGCGAGCCTCCTCGGGAAAGAGGAGGCAGCCGAGCCCAGTCAAGAGGAAAGCCCTGCTTGCACGGAGCTAAGTGGGCCTCCAGTACGGCAGAGCTCTAGCTCTGCTCAGAGCCCGATCTGGCAGAGTTCTGGCGCGAGGCTGCTCTGCCGGGGGCTAGCCTTGCCAGACTTGCCTTGCTTTTAGGCTCCCTCCCCAGGAAGGAGCTGGAGCGAGCCTGGGAGTCGCCACTGGCCTTCCTTGCCTCAGCTCCAATCCTGCCTTGCCTTTGCACTTAGGTCCAGGCGTCCTTGGGGAGGGCTTAGGGGTGGTGGGTTGCACACTGCCAAGGGCTCCAGCAGTGAGAGCTCTGTCAGAGGGAAGGGAAGGGCAACTGCAGGGCTCCTCCAGCGGTTCTAGGCCGCCAGATCAGCGCCGCACGGAGAGCACCAGGCTCCCAGGGCCCCTGGCTGGGGTTTTCAGCCCCGCACACACGGAGGCTGATTCCTTGGGTGCCAGAAAGTGTATGACAGACGTAGGTTCCCTAGCACTCTCCTCCCCAGCAGAGACATGTGCAGGTGTTTGGGGCCTGATCCTGCGTGTCTGGGTTCCTGCCCACAGCCCCAACTCAGGGGAAGCAGCCCCTGAGGCAAGACCTGCTGGAGGAGCCCTGCGCCCCGCCTGATAGGCGAGTGCACAGCCAGCAGGGAAGCGAGCCTCCTCGGGGAAGAGGAGGCAGCAAGTCCCGTCAAGCTGAAATCCCCTGCTTGCACGGAGCTAAGTGCGACTCCAGTACGGCAGAGCTCTAGCTCTGTCAGAGGCCCGATCTGGCAGAGTTCCTGGCTGATGCTCTGCCATAGGCGAGCCTTGCCAGACTTGCCTTGCTTTTAGGCTCCCTCCCCAGGAAGGAGCAGGCTGTGTGAGGCTGGGAACGCCACTGGCGCCTTCCTGGCTTCAGCTCTAATCCTGCCTTGCCTTTGCACTTAGGTCCCAGCGTCCTTGAGGAGGGCTTAGGGGCTGGTGGGTTGCACACTGCCAAGGGCTCCAGCAGTGAAAGCTCTGTCAGAGGGAAGGGAAGGGCAACTGCAGGGCTCCTCAGCGGTTCTTGGCCGCCCAGACAAAGCTCCGCACGGAGAGCACCAGGTTCCAAGGGCCCCTGGCTGGGTTTTCAGCCCGCACACTCCCGAGGCTGATCCGTGGGTGCCCAGAAAGTGTATGAGAGACGTAGGTTCCCCTAGCACTCTCCTCCCCAGCAGAGACATGTGCAGGTGGTTGGGGCCTGATCCTGCGTGTCTGGGTTCCTGCCCACAGCCCAACTCAGGGAAGCAGCCCCTGAGGCAAGACCTGCTGGAGGAGCCCTGCGCGCCCGCCTGATAGGCGAGAGCACAGCCAGCAGGGAAGCGAGCCTCCTCGGGGGAAGAGGAGGCAGCCAGCCCCGTCAAGTTGAAAGCCCTGCTTGCACGGAGCTAAGTGCGCTCCAGTACGGCAGAGCTCTAGCTCTGCTCAGAGCCCCGATCTGGCAGAGTTCCTGGCGCGAGGCTGCTCTGCCGGGGGCTAGCCTTGCCCAGACTTGCCTTGCTTTTAGGCTGCCTCCCAGGAAGGAGCAGGCAGGAGCCTGGGAGTCGCCACTGGCGCCTTCCTTGCCTCAGCTCCAATCCCTGCCTTGCCTTTGCACTTAGGTCCCAGCGTCCTTAAGGAGGGCTTAGGGGCTGGTGGGTTGCACACTGCCAAGGGCTTCAGCAGTGAGAGCTCTGTCAGAGGGAAGGGAAGGGCAACTGCAGGGCTCCTCCAGCGGTTTTCTAGGCCGCCTAGAATCAGCGCCGCACCGAGAGCACCAGGCTCCCAGGGCCCCTGGCTGGGGTTTTCAGCCGCGCACACACGGAGGCTGATTCCTTGGGTGCCAGAAAAGTGTATGACAGACGTAGGTTCCCTAGCACTCTCCTCCCCAGCAGAGACATGTGCAGGTGTTTGGGGCCTGATCCTGCGTGTCTGGGTTCCTGCCCACAGCCCCAACTCAGGGGAAGCAGCCCTGAGGCAAGACCTGCTGGAGGAGCCCTGCGCCCGCCTGATAGGCGAGTGCACAGCCAGCAGGGAAGCGAGCCTCCTCGGGGAAAGAGGAGGCAGCAAGCCCAGTCAAGAGAAATCCCTGCTTGCACGGAGCTAAGTGCGCCTCCAGTACGGCAGATCTCTAGCTCTGCTCAGAGCCCGATCTGGCAGAGTTCCTGGCGCGATGCTCTGCCTGGCGAGCCTTGCAGACTTGCCTTGCTTTAAGGCTCCTCCCCAGGAAGGAGCAGGCTGTGTGAGGCTCGGAAACGCCACTGGCGCCTTCCTGCTTCAGCTCTACCCCTGCTTGCCTTTGCACTTAGGTCCCAGCGTCCTTGAGGAGGGCTTAGGGGCTGGTGGGTTGCAACTGCCAAGGGCTCCAGCAGTGAAAGCTCTGTCAGAGGGAAGCGAAGGGCAACAGCAGGGCTCCTTCAGCGGTTCCTTGGCCGCCCAGACAAAGCTCCGCACGGAGAGCACCAGGTTCCAAGGGCCCCCTGGCTGGGTTTTCATCCCGCACACTCCAGAGGCTGACTCCGTGGGTGCCTAGAAAGTGTGTGAGAGACGTAGGTTCCCTAGCACTCTCCCTCCCCAGCAGAGACATGTGCAGGTGGTTGGGGCCTTATCCTGCGTGTCTGGGTTCCGCCCACAGCCCAAACTCAGGGGAAGCAGCCCCTGAGGCAAGACCTGCTGGAGGAGCCCTGCGCGCCCGCCTGATAGGCGAGAGCACAGCCAGCAGTGTAGCGAGCCTCCTCGGGAGAAGAGGAGGCAGCCGAGCCCAGTCAAGAGGAAAGCCCTGCTTGCACGGAGCTAAGTGGGCCTCCAGTACGGGCAGAGCTCTAGCTCTGCTCAGAGCCCGATCTGGGCAGAGTTTCTGGCGGCGAGGCTGCTCGCCGGGGGCTCGCCTTGCCCAGACTTGCTTGCTTTTTAGGCTCCCTCCCCAGGAAGGAGCTGTCTGAGCGAGCCTGGGAGACGCCAACTGGTGCCTTCCTTGCCTCAGCTCCAATCCTGCCTTGCTTTGCACATAGGTGCCAGGCGTGTTGGGGAGGGCTTAGGGGGTGGTGGGGTTGCACACTGCAAGGGCTTCAGCAGTGAGAGCTCTGTCAGAGGGAAGGGAAGGGCAACTGCAGGGCTCCTCCAGCGGTTCTAGGCCGCCTAGAAATCAGCGCCGCACCGAGAGCACTCAGGCTCGCCAGGGCCACCTCGGCTGCTTGTTTCA
>NW_017212897.1:0-16137 GCF_001704415.2 Capra hircus | reverse complement strand
CATTGCAGCAAGGGTGTGAAACCCTTTCGAATTCCAGAGCTTAGGCCTTTGCTGATTGCTCGAGACGCCCTAGGCGAAATGGCCTCATCTTCGTCTGGAGGGGAGACCTCCTGGATTTCTCGAGTCGCGATCGGTGCTCTCGATTTACCACGGGCGACCAGGGACACGCTCTCTGTGCATCAGGAAAGCAGCCCATCGAGTGCCATCGGGCTCTCGGGATTCCTTCTCCCTCGATGCGGCCTAAGACCTTGTTGGAGTCGTCACGAAACTGAGGATTCCTCTGCCAATGCTATAATGAGATTGGTACTTCATGTTAGTCTCCAGGGGGAGTCAGTCCTCGCTCTCGTAGTGGGGAATGCAGCGCGCTTTAATTCTCCAGCTGTCAGCAGCTGTGTCCGCTTCTTTCGATGGTCGGACAAGGGATGCTCTGCTTATCCCCTCGAGGCTTTCCCGAGGTTCTTTCCCACCGAGCATTTTCCCATCAGCTGTCCACACGTGCCACCGTGGTGTGCGATCTTCTCTATGAACAGTAGAGGCAGTGCAGAGGAAACAGGTTTCACGTGAATGTGAGCTTGAGACATCTGGGGGACTCTGGAATTGGCACGACCTGATGTTCCTCTCGCCTTTCCTGTGAGAGCGCCGTCCTCTGAAATCCACGGAGGATCGCTCGGATTCTTTCCCGACACGGGCAGTGGAAAGAATCCTCTCTCGAGCTAGGACGAAACGGGCTCCTCTGGTGTGGGCGGACTCTCGTGCTTCCTCTCGAGTGAGAACGGGTGATGTCGGGAAATTCTGAATTGCAGCAAGGGTGTGATAGGACCTTTGAAGGAATCCACGTTATGATGATTAGCTTGAGACCCTAGCGAAAATGGCGCTCATCTCCCGGAGGCGGAATCATCCTGATTTTCTCTGAGTTGCTGCAGTGTTCTGACTTACGTATCGGCTCAGTAGGACCGCTTTGGCCTCAGGAAAGCAGTCCCAATGGGTTGTGCGGGCCCATCCCGCTCTCGGATTGTGCTCCCTCCGATTCCGGCCTCCTAGACATATGATGTGGAGTGCTTGCCAGAACCTGACGACATTCCTCTTCCATGTGACATATTTGGTAGCTTCTGAGTCCCCAGGGGAGTCAGTCATCGTTCGAGAGGGGCATTGCACCGCGTGCCCTTTCGCTCCCGAAGGTGAGCAAGCATGTCCGCTTCACCCTTGCCGGCATAAGCGTATGCGCTTTCCTGAGGCTCCAATCAACTCGGCTCCACGGGCTTTCAACCTTTCCACAGGGCTGCCCCAGTAGCACGACCTGGGTGACTCCTTCCGCTTGAAAGATGGAGGCAGTCCAGCCGGAAAACTAGTTTCCCTGGTAATGGAACTAGAATTTGGGAACTCATCGGAGGATGCGTGGCACGGACCTGGAGTTCTGCTCTCGCTCTTTCCCTGTGGGACGAGCGCCTCGCTCTACTGGACATGTTACGGAATGCGGGATTCTTGTCCGAAGCACGCCGAGGAAAAGGATCCTCGCTGTAGCTATTAGGAGCGGATAACTCGGGCTCCTCTGGATTGCGTGGGACTGCTCGTACTTCCTCTCGAGGAGACGGGTATGTCGGGAACTTTCTGCAGTTTCGCAGCAAGTGGTGTAGAGACCTTTGAAGTTCCCAGAGGTTTAGGTGTGATTAGCCTCCTAATTGCCTCCCAGATAATGTTGGCCTCATCTCGTCGTGGAGGCGAGACCTCCTGGATTTTCTCGAGTTGCGGCAGAGTTCCTCGATTTCGACGTGACCTCAGGAACCCGCTCGTGGTGGCCTCAGTAAAGCGCCCGTCCCCATCGAGTTGCTCGGGGCCTCTCGGGACTCCTCTCCAATCGTGGGGCCTAAGCTTGTGTGAAGGGTGCCGACCTGCAGTATTCCTCTCCATGTGCTGACATGATCTTGGGGTACTTCTGGAGTCTTCCCCACGGGAGATCCAGTCTCGTTCTTCGAGTGGGGGCATGCACTGCCTCATTCCTCGAGCTGTAGCAGCAGTGTCACGCTTCCCCGCGGTGATCAAGAGCTGTTCGCTTTCCTCGAGGCGTTTCCCACGAGGCTTTCCCACGAGGCACTATTCCAACGGTGCCCACCGTGGTGATCAGTCGATCTCGCTTGAAAGTCGATGCCAGTAGGCAAAAACAGGTTTCCTGGAATGGACTGAGACATCTGTGGGACTCTGGAATGGTGGCACGAAGCCTGGAGTTCCTCTCGCCTTTCCTGTGGAGGCGCCTCCCTCTTGAATGCATCGGAACGCCGGGAATTCTTTCCGACACGCAGGGAAATGATCCCTCCTGTCGAGCTAGGAGCGGAAACGGGCTCTCTGTGATGTGCGGGACTTCTCGTGCTTCCTCTCGAGGAGACGGGTATGTCGGGAACTTCTTGAGTTCAGAATAGGTGTGAAGGAACCTTTGGAAGTTCCAGAGTTTAGGTGTGAATAGCCTCGAGAACGCCTCAGCAGAAATGGGCTCATCTGCCTGGAGGGAGAACCTCCTGGATTTTCTCAAGTTGCGGCAGGTGCTCTCGACTTACGAGCGGGATGCTCAGGGACCCGCCTGGTGGCCTCATGAAAGGCCAGTCCCCATGAGTTCCGCCTCTCGATTCCTCTCCCCTCGATGCGGGGCTAAAGTCTTTGTGGATCGTGGCGAAACCTGAGAATTCCTCTCTCAGTGCTGACATGTGATCTTGGGTAATTCTGGAGTCTCTCCCAGGGGAGTCAGTCCTCGTCTCGAGTGGGGTATGCACGCGCTTTCCTCCGACTGTGCAAGCAGTGTCACGCTTCCCTTCTTGAGTGGATCAACGGATCAGCTTCCTCGAGCTTTCTCCATGAGCTTTCCACGAGCTTTCCCACCAGGGCTGTCCCACGTGCCACCGTTTGTGACAGTCGATCCTCGCTTGAAACAGCAGTGCAGGGAAAAACGATTTCCTGCATGGATCTGAGACATCTGGAGGACTCTGGGAATGGTGGCAACCCTGGATTCCCTCTGCCTTTCCTGTGCGAACGCGCCTCCTCTTGAGATGCGACCGGACGCCAATACTTACCGACACCCGGAAAGATCCTCCTCGAGCTATCGAGGCGAAACGGGGCTCTTAGGATGTGGGGGAACCTCTCGTGGCTTCCTCTCGAGTGGTGACAGGTATGTCGGGGAACTTCTTGAGTTGCAAAAAGGGTGTAAAGACCCTTTGAAAGTTCCAGATTTAGGTGTGAATAGTCCGAGACGCCTCAGCAAATGGGCTCATGTCACCTGAAGTATGAACTCCCGGATTTTCTCGATTGGCAGGGTCGTGACTTAACGGGTCCTCAGGGACCCGCTCTGGTTGGCCTCAGGAAAGGCCAGTCACATGCGACGTTGCTCGGGGCCTTCGGATTCCTATTCCGTCGATGCTGGCGCTTATAGACTTGTGACTGTTTATATGCCGGAAACCTGATAACTCTCCATGTCTGACCATTGCGACTCTTGGGAGTATCTGGAGTCCTCCCTGCAGGATTAGTCATCCTCGGTCTCCCGGTGATGTGGTATGCAGTGCAGGTTATCCTCCCGAGCTCGGTTAGCAGCAAGGTGTCACGCTTTCCCTTCGCAGCTGGATGCAGGAATTGTTGGCTATTCCCGTGAGCTTTACAGTCCATATGGCGCTTTCCCACAAGCTTATCCACAGGGCTGTCCCAACGTCCACCGTTGTTGTAGGTCGTCCTGCTTGAAAGTCGAGGCAGTAGAGAAAACTGTTCTCCTTATGGACGAAGACTTGGAGACTCTGGATGGTGCGACCACCCTGGAGTTCCTCTCCCTTCCTGTCAGAAGCGGCTACTGCTTGAGATGCGACGGAAAACCGCTGGAATTCTTTCGCCGACACGCAGGGAAAGGATCCCTCCCTCAGACTTAGAGGCAGGAAACGGTCTCTCTGGAATGGCGGACTCTCGTGCTTCCGTTCTCGCAGTGAGGCGGACGTAGTCGGAAACTTCTTGAGTTGGCCATCAAAAGGGTGTAAGGAACCTTTGGAAGTTCTCTACGAGTTAGGTGATATACTCGAGACGCATCAGCGGAAATGGTGCGCTCATCTCGCCTGCAAGGAAGGAACCTCCTGGATTTTCTCTCGATTCGCGAGGTCTCTCGACTTAACTACGGATCCTCAGTGGACCCGCTCTGTGGCCATCAAAGCCCCAGCGAGTTCCGGGCTCTCGGTATCCTCTTCCCTTAGATCCTGGCCAAATCTGTTTAAGTCAGTGCCTGATCCTTAGGTTCCTCTCCAGTGCTGACATGCATCTTGGGGTATTTCTGGAGTCTCCCCAGGGGAGTCAGTCCTCGTCTCGAGTGGGGGCATGCACGTGCGCTTTCCTCCCTAGCTGTAGCAGCAGTGTCACGCTACCCTTCGCGGTGGATCAAGGGATCTGTGGCTTTCCCTCGAGCTTTTCCCACGAGGCTTTCCCCTTACGAGGCTTTCCCACAGGGCAGTCCCACGTGCCACCGTGGTGTGAGTGGATCCTCGGCTTCAAAGTCGAGGCAGTGCAGGGAAAACAGGTTTCCCTGAAATGGAGTGAGACATCTGGGGGACGCTGGGGAATGGTGGCACGACCCTGGAGTTCCTCTCGCCTTTCCTGTGGAGAGCGCCTCCTCTTGAGATGCGACGGGAACGCGGGGAATTCTTTCCCCACCACGCAGGGAAAGGATCCCTCCTCTCGAGCTAGGAGTCCGAAACGGGTCTCCTCTGGATGTGGGCGGGACTCTCGTGCTTCCTCTCGAGTGGAGACGGGTATGTCGGGGAACTTCTTGAGTTGCAGCAAGGGTGTGAAGGACCCTTTGGAAGTTCCAGATGTTAGATGTGATTAGCCTCCAGACGCCTCAGCGCAAATGGGGCCTCATCTCGCCTGGAGGGTAGAAACCTCCTGCATTTTCTCGAGTTGCGGCAGGTGCTCTCGACTTAAGACGTTGTCCTCAGGGACCCGCTCTGGAGGCCTCAGGAAAGGCCAGTCCCCTTGCGAGTTGCTAGGGGGCCTCTCGGTATTCCTCTCCCGTCGTTGCCGGGGCCTAAGACCTTGTGTGGAGTGGGTGCCAGAACCTGAGGATTCCTCTCCAGTGCTGACATGGATCTTGGGGTACTCCCTGTAGTCTCCCCAGGGGAGTCAGTCCTCATCTCTATTGGGGCCATGCACGTGCGCTTTCCTCCCGAGCTGTAGCAGCAGTGTTGCGCTTCCCTTCGCGTGGATCAAGGGATCTGTGGCTTTCCCTCGAGGCTTTCCCAGGAGGATTTCCTTGAGTCTTTCCCACAGGGCTGTCCCACGTGCCACCTTTGTGTGAGTCGATCCTCGCCTTGAAAGTCGAGGCAGTGCAGGGAAAACAGTTTTCCCTGGAATGGACTGAGATATCTGGGGGACTCTGGGAATGGTGGCACGACCCTGGAGTTCCTCTTGCCTTTCCTGTGAAGAGCGCCTTCTCTTGAGATGCCGACGGGAACACCGGGGAATTCTTTCCCGACCACGCAGGGAAAGGATCCCTCCTCTCGAGCTAGGAGGCAGAAACGGGGCTCCTCTGGATGTGGGCGGACTCTCGTGCTTCCTCTCGAGTGGAGACGGGTATGTCAGGGAACTTCTTGAGTTGCAGCAAGGGTGTGAAGGACCCTTTGGAAGTTCCAGAGGTTAGATATGATTACCCTCAAGACGCCCTGAGCGGAAATGGGCCTTATCTCGCCTGGAGGGGAGAGCCTCCTGGATTTTCTCGAGTGGCGGCAGGTGCTGTCGACTTACGACGGGAACCTCAGGGACCCGCACTGGTGGCCTCGGGAAAGGACAGTCCCCATGTGAGTTGCTCCGGGGCCTCTCGGGATTCCTCTCCCTTCGATGCCGGGGCCTAAGACATTGTATGGAGTCGATGCCGGTACCTGAGGATTCCTCTCCAGTGCTGACATGGATCTTGAGGAACTTCTGGAGTCTCCCCAGGGGAGGCAGTCCTCGGCTCTAGTGGGGGCATGAACGTGCGCTTTCCTCCCGAGCTGTAGCAGCAGTGTCGCGCTTCCCTTCGCGTGGATCAAGTGATCTGTGGCTTTTTCCTCGAGGCTTTCCCAGGAGGCTTTCCCACGAGGCTTTCCCACAGGGCTGTCCCACGTGCCACCGTGGTGTGAGTCAATCCTCGGCTTGAGAGTCCAGGCAGTGCAGGGAAAACAGGTTCCCAGGAATGGACTGAGACATCTGGGGGACTCTGGGAATGGTGGCACGACCCTGGAGTTCCTCTCGCCTTTCCTGTGGAGATCGACTCCACTTGAGATGCGACGGGAACGCGGGGAATTCTTTCCCGCCACGCAGGTAAAGGATCCCTCCTCTCGAGCTATGAGGCGGAAACGGGGATCCTCAGGATGTGGGCGGGACTCTCGTGCTTCCTCTCGAGTGGAGACGGGTATGTCGGGGAACTTCTTCAGTTGCAGTAAGGGTGTGAAGGACCCTTTGGAAGTTCCCGATGTTAGATGTGATTAGCCTCGAGAGGCCTCATCGGAAATGGGCCTCATCTCGCCTGGAGGGTAGAACCTCCTGAATTTTCTCGAGTTGCGGCAGGTTCTCTCGACTTACTACGGGGACCTCAGGGACCCGCTCTGTCGGCCTCAGGAAAGGCAAGTCCCCATGCGAGTTGCTCGGGGGCCTCTCAGGATTACTCTCGCGTCGATGTCGGGGCCTAAGGCCTTGTGTGGAGTCGGGGCCAAAACCTGAGGATTCTTCTCCAGTGCTGACATGGATCTTGGGGTACTTCTGGAGTCTCCCCAGAGGAGTCAGTCCTCATCTCGAGAGGGGGCAAGCACGTGGGCTTTCCTTCCGAGCTGTAGCAGCAGGGTCGCGCTTCCCTTCGCGGCGATCAAGGGATCTGTAGCTTTCCCTCGAGGCTTTCCCACGAGGCTTTCCCACGAGGCTTTCCCACAGGGCTGTCCCACGTGCCACCGTGGTGTGAGTCGATCCTCGGCTTGAAAGTCGAGGCAGTGCAGGGAAAACAGGTTTCCCTGGAATGGACTGAGACATCTGGGGACTCTGGGAATGGTGACACGACCCTGGAGTTCCTCTCGCCATTCCTGTCGAGAGCGCGTCCAGTGAGATGCGACGGGAACGCGGGGAATTCTTTCCCCACCACGCAGGAAAAGGATCCCTACTCTCGAGCTATGAGGCGGAAACGGGGATCCTCTGGATGTGGGCGGGACTCTCGTGCTTCCTCTCGAGTGGAGACGGGTATGTCGGGGAACTTCTTGAGTTGCAGCAAGGGTGTGAAGGACCCTTTGAAAGTTCCAGATGTTAGATGTGATTAGCCTCTAGAGGCCTCAGGGGAAATGGGCCTAATCTCGCCTGGAGGGGAGAAACTCCTGGATTTTCTCGAGTTGCGGCAGGTGTTCGCGACTTACAACGGGGACCTAAGGGACCCGCTCTGGTGGCCTCAGGAAAGGCCAGTCCCCATGCGTGTTGCTCGGGGGCCTCTCGGGATTCCTCTCCCGTCGAAGCCGGGGAATAAGACCTTGTGTGGAGTCGGTGCCGGAACCTGAGGATTCCTCTCCAGTGCTGACATGGATCTTGGGGTACTTCTGGAGTCTACACAGGGGAGTCAGTCCTCGTCTCGAGTGGGGGCATGAAAGTGGGCTTTCCTCCCGAGCTGTAGCAGCACTGTCTTGCTTCCCTTCTCTTGGATAAAGTGATCTGTGGCTTTTCCGCGAGGCTTTCCCAGGAGGCTTTCCCACGAGGCTTTCCCACAGGGCTGTCCCACGTGCCACCGTGGTGTGAGGCGATCCTCGCCTTGAAAGTCGAGGCAGTGCAGGGAAAACAGGTTTCCCTGGAATGGACTGAGACATCTCGGGGTCTCTGGGAATGGTGGCACGACTCTGGAGTTCCTCTCGCCTTTCCTGTCGAGAGCGCCTCCACTTGAGATGCGACGGGAATGCGGGGAATTCTTTCCCCACCACGCAGGGAAAGGATCCCTCCTCTCGAGCTAGGAGGCGGAAAGGGGGCTCCTCTGAATGTGGGCGGGACTTTCGTGCTTCCTCTCGAGTGGAGATGGGTATGTCGGGGAACTTCTTGAGTTGCAGCAAGGGTGTGAAGGACCCTTTGGAAGTTCCAGGGGTTAGGTGTGATTAGCCTCGAGACGCCTCATCGGAAATGGGCCTCATCTCGCCTGGAGGGGTAGAACCTCCTGAATTTTCTCGAGTTGCGGCAGGTTCTCTCGACTTACTACGGGGACCTCAGGGACCCGCTCTGGTGGCCTCAGGAAAGGACAGTCCCTATGCGAGTTGCTCGGGGACACTCGGGATTCCTCTCCCGTCGATGCTGGGGAATAAGACCTTGTGTGGAGTCGGTGCCGGAACCTGAGGATTCCTCTCCAGTGCTGACATGGACCTTGGGGTACTTCTGGAGTCTCCCCAGGGGAGTCAGTCCTCGTCTTGAGTGAGGGCATGCACGTGCGATTTCCTCCCGAGCTGTAGCAGCAGTGTCACGCTTCCCTTCGCGTGCATCAAGGGATCTGTGGCTTTCCCTCGAGGCTATCCCAGGAGGCTTTACCATGAGGCTTTCCCACAGGGCTGTCCCACGTGCCACCGTTGTGTGAGTCGATCCTCGGCTTGAAAGTCGACGCAGTGCAGGGAAAACAGGTTTCCCTGTAATGGACTGAGATATCTGGGGGATTCTGGGAATGGTGGCACGACCCTGGAGTTCCTCTCGCCTTTCCTGTGGAGAGCGCCTCCTCTTGAGATGCGACGGGAACGCCGGGAATTCTTTCCCCACCACGCAGGGAGAGGATCCCTCCTCTCGAGCTAGGGGCGGAAACGGGGCTCCTCTGGATGTGGGCAGGACTCTCGTGCTTCCTCTCGAGTGGAGACGGATATGTCGGGGAACTTCTTGAGTTGCAGCAAGGGTTGAAGGACCCTTTGGAAGTTCCAGAGGTTAGGTGTGATTAGGCTCGAGACGCCTCAGCGGAAATGGGCCTCATCTCGCCTGGAGGGGAGATCCTCCTGGATTTTCTCGAGTTGCGGCAGGTGCTCTCGACTTACGTCGGGGACATCAGGGACCCGCTCTGGTGGCCTCAGGAAAGGCCAGTCCACATGCGAGTTGCTCGGGGGCCTCTCGGGATTCCTCTCTCGTCGATGCCGGGGCCTAAGGCCTAGTGTCAAGTCGGTGCCGGAACTGGAGGATTCCTCTCCAGTGCTGACATGGATCTTGGGGTACTTCTGGAGTCTCCCCAGGGGAGTCAGTCCTCGTCTCGAGAGGGGTATGCACGAGCGCTTTCCTCCCGAGCTGTAGCAGCAGTGTCGCGCTTCCCTTCTCCTGTATCAAGGGATCTGTGGCTTTCCCTCGAGGCTTTCCCACGAGGCTTTCCCAAAGGGCTGTCCCACGTGCCACCGTGGTGTGAGTCGATCCTCAGCTTGAAAGTCGAGGCAGTGCATTGGAAGCAGGTTTCCCTGAAATGGACTGAGACATCTGCGGGACTCTGCGAATGGTGGCACGACTCTGGAGTTCCTCTCGCCTTTCCTGTGGAGAGCGCCTCCTCTTGAAATGCGACGAGAACGCCCAGAATTCTTTCCCGACCTCGCAGGGAAAGGATCCCTCCTCTCGAGCTAGGAGGCGGAAACGGGGCTCCTCTGGATGTGGGCGGAACTCTCGTGCTTCCTCTCGAGTGGAGACGGGTATGTCGGGGAACTTCTTGAGTTGCAGCAAGTTTGTGAATGACCCTTTGGAAGTTCCAGAGGTTAGGTGTGATTAGCCTCGAGACGCATCAGTGGAAATGGGCCTCATCTCGCCTGGAGGGGAGAACCTCCTGGATTTACTCGAGTTGCGGCAGGTGCTCTCGATTTACAACGGGGACCTCAGGGACCCGCTCTTGTGACATCAGGAAAGGCCAGTCCCCATGCGAGTTGCTCGGGGGCCTCTCGGGATTCCTCTCCCGTCGATGCCGGGGCCTAAGACCTTGTGTGGAGTCGGTGCCGGAACTTGAGGATTCCTCTCCAGTGTGATATGGATCTTGGGGTACTTTGGAGTCTCTAGAGGGGAGTCAGTCCTCGTCTCGAGTGGGGGCATGCACGTCGCTTTCCTCCCGAGCTGTAGCAGCTGTGTCGCGCTTCCCTTCGCGTGGACCAAGGGATCTGTGGCTTTCCCTCGAGGCTTTCCCAGGAGGTTTTCCCACGAGGCTTTCCCACAGGGCTGTCCCACGTGCCACCGTGGTGTGAGTCGATCCTCGTCTTGAAAGTCGAGGCAGTGCAGGGAAAACAGGTTTCCCTGGAATGGACTGAGACATCTGGGGGACTCTGGGAACGGTGGCACGACCCTGGAGTTCCTCTCGCCTTTCCTGTGGAGAGCGCCTCCTCTTGAGATGCCAGGGGATCGCCGGAATTCTTTCCCGACCACGCAGGGAAAGGATCCCTCCTCTCGAGCTAGGAGGCGGAAACGGGGCTCCTCTGGATGTGGGCGGGACTCTCGTGCTTCCTCTCGAGTGGAGACGGGTATGTCGGGGAAATTCTTGAATTGCAGCAAGGGTGTGAAGGACCCTTTGGAAGTTCCAGAAGTTAGGTGTGATTAGCCTCGAGACGCCTAGCGGAAATGGGCCTCATCTCGCCCGGAGGGGAGAACCTCCTGGATTTTCTCGAGTTGCGGCAGGTGTTCTCGACTTACGACGGGTATCTCAGGGACCCGCTCTGGTGGCCTCAGGAAAGACCAGTCCCAATGCGAGTTGCTCGGGGCCTCTCGGGATTCCTCTCCCGTCGATGCCATGGCCTAAGACTTTGTGTGGAGTCGGTGCCGGAACCTGAGCATTCCTCTCCAGTGCTGACATGGATCTTGGGGTACTTCTGGAGTCTCCCCAGGGGAGTCAGTCCTCGTTTCGAGAGGGGGCATGCACGTGCGCTTTCCTCCCGAGGTGTAGCAGCCATGTCGCGCTTCCCTTCGCGTGGATCAAGGGATCTGTGGCTTTCCCTCGAGGCTTTCCCACGAGGCTTTCCCACGAGGCTTTTCCATGAAGGCTTTCCCACAGGGCTGCCCCACGTGCCACCATGGTGTGACTCGATCTTCGGCTTGAAAGTGGAGGCAGTGCAGGGAAAACAGGTTTCCCTGGAATGGACTGAGACATTTGGGGGACTCTGGAAATGGTGGCACGACCCTTGGAGTTTCTCTCGCCTTTCCTGTGGAGAGCGCCTCCTCTTGAATTGTTACGGAAACGCCGGGAATTCTTTCCCGAGCACGTAGGGAAAGGATCCCTCCTGTCGAGCTAGGAGGCGGAAACTGGGCTCCTCTGGATGTGGGTGGGACTCTCGTACTTCCTCTCGAGTGGAGACGGGTATGTCGGGGAACTTCTTGAGTTGCAGCAAGGGTGTGAAGGACCCTTTGGAAGTTCCAGAGTTTAGGTGTGAATAGCCTCGAAATGCCTCAGCGGAAATGGGCCTCATCTCGCCTGGAGGGGAGAACCTCCTGGATTTTCTCGAGTTGCGGCAGGTGCTCTCGACTTACGACCTGGACCTCAGGGACCCGCTGTGGTGGCCTCAGGAAAGGCCAGTCCCCATGCGAGTTGCTCGGGGGCCTCTCGGGACTCCTCTCCCATCGATGCGGGGGCCTAAGGTCTTGTGTGGAGTGAGTGCCGGAACCTGAGTATTCCTCTCCAGTGCTGACATGTATCTTGCGGTACTTCTGGAGTCTCCTCAGGGGAGTCAGTCCTCGTCTCGAGTGGGGGCATGCACGTG
This sequence comes from Capra hircus, assembly GCF_001704415.2. NCBI lineage: Eukaryota > Metazoa > Chordata > Mammalia > Artiodactyla > Bovidae > Capra > Capra hircus. Next base: position 4,441 of record NW_017212897.1, on the reverse strand, counting down.
CGATTTCCTCCTGAGCTGTAGCAGCAGTGTCACGCTTCCCTTCGCGTGGATCAAGGGATCTGTGGCTTTCACTCGAGGCTTTCCCACGAGGCTTTCCCACGAGGCTTTCGCACAGGGCTGTCCCACGTGCCACCTTGGTGTGAGTCGATACTCACCTTGAAAGTCGATGCAGTGCAGGGAAAACAGGTTTCCCTGGAATGGACTGAGACATCTGGAGGACTCTGGGAATGGTGGCAACACCCTGGAGTTCCTCTGCCTTTCCTGTCGAGAGTGCCTCCTCTTGAGATGCGACGGAAACGCCGGGAATTCTTTCCTGAGCACGCAGGGAATTGATCCCTCCGTCGAGCTAGGAGGTCGGAACGGGGCACATCTGGATGTGGCCGGGACTCTCGTGCTTCCTCTCGAGTGGAGACGGGTATGTCGGGGAACTTCTTGAGTTGCAAAAAGGGTGTGAAGGACCCTTTGGAAGTTCCAGAGTTTAGGTGTGAATAGCCTCGAGACGCCTCAGCAGAAATGGGCCTCATCTCGCCTGGAGGGCAGAATCTCCTGGATTTTCTCGAGTTGCGGCAGGTGCTCTCGACTTACGACGGGCGATCTCAGGGACCTGCTCTGGTTGCCTCAGGAAAGGCCAGTCCCTTTGCGAGTTGCTCCGGGGCCTTCGGGTTTCCTCTCCCGTCGATGCTGGGGCCTAAGACCTTGTGTGGAGTCAGTGCCGGAACCTGAGTATTCCTCTCCACTGCTGACATGGATCTTGGGGTAATTCTGGAGTCTCCCCAGGGGAGTCAGTCCTCGTCTCGAGTGGGGGTATGCACGTGCGCTTTCCTCCCGAGCTGTAGCAGCAGTGTCACGCTTCCCTTCGAGTGGATCAACGGATCTGTGGCTTTCCCTCGAGGCTTTCCCATGAGGCTTTCCCACGAGGCTTTCCCACAGGGCTGTCCCACGTGCCACCTTGGTGTGAGTCGATCCTCAGCTTGAAAGTCGACGCAGTGCAGGGAAAACAGGTTTCCCTGGAATGGACTGAGACATCTGGAGGACTCTGGGAATGGTGGCACCACCCTGGAGTTCCTCTGCCTTTCCTGTCGAGAGCGCCTCCTCTTGAGATGCGACGGAAACGCCGGGAATTCTTTCCCGAGCACGCAGGGAAAGGATCCCTCCGTCGAGCTAGGAGGCGGAAACGGGTCTCCTCTGGATGTGGGCGGGACTCTCGTGCTTCCTCTCGAGTGGGGACGGGTATGTCGGGGAACTTCTTGAGTTGCAAAAAGGGTGTGAAGGACCCTTTGGAAGTTCCAGAGTTTAGGTGTGAATATCCTCGAGACGCCTCAGCGGAAATGGGCCTCATCTCGCCTGCAGGGGAGAACCTCCTGGATTTTCTCGATTTGCAGGAGGTGCTCTCGACTTACGACGGGGACCTCAGGGACCCGGTCTGGTGGCCTCAGGAAAGGCCAGTCCCCATGGGACTTGCTCGGGGGCCTATCGGGATTCCTCTCCCATCGAAGTCGGGGCCTAAGACCTTGTGTGGAGTCGGTGCCGGAACCTGAGGATTCCTCTCCAGTGCTGACATGAATCTTGGGGTACTTCTGAGTCTCCCCAGGGGAGTCAGTCCTCGTCTCGAGTGGGGGACTGCACGTGAGCTTTCCTCTCGAGCTGTAGCAGCAGTGTCACGCTGGCATAAGACCTTGTGTGGAGTCGGTGCCGGAAACTGAGAATTCCTCTACAGTGCTGACTTGGATCTTGGGGTACTTCTGAGTCTCCCCAGGGGAGTCAGTCCTCGTCTCGAGTGGGGGCCTGCACGTGCGCTTTCCTTCCCGAGCTGTAGCAGCTGTGTCGCGCTTCCCTTCGCGTGGATCAAGGGATCTGTGGCGTTCCATCGAGGCTTTCCTCGAGGTTTCCCACAAGGCTGTCCCTCGTTGCTTCGTGGTGTGAGTTGATCCTCGGCTTGAAAGTCGAGGCAGTGCAGGGAGAACAGGTTTCCCTGGAATGGACTGAGACATTTGGGGGACTCTGGGAATGGTGGCATGACCCTGGAGTTCCTCTCCCCTTTCCTGTGGAGAGCGCCTCCTCTTGAGATGAGACGGGAACGCCCGGGAATTCATTCCCGACCACGCAGGGAAAGGATCCCTCCTCTCCAGCTATGAGGCGGGAAACGGGGCTCCTCTGGATGTGGGCGGGACTCTCGTGCTTCCTCTCGAGTGGAGACGGGTATGTCGGGGAACTTCTTGAGTTGCAGTAAGGGTGTGAATGACCCTTTGGAAGTTCCAGAGGATAGGTGTGATTAGCTCGAGAGGCCTCAGGAAAATGGGCCTCATCTGGCCTGGAGGGGGAGAACCTCCTGGATTTTCTCGAGTTGCGGCAGGTGCTGTCGACTTAGGTCGGGGACTTCAGGGACCCGATTTGGTGGCCTTAGGAAAGGCCAGTCCCCTTGCGAGTTGCTCGGGGGCCTCTTGGGTTTCCTCTCCTGTCGATTCCGGGGCCTAAGACCTTGTGTGGAGTCGGTGCCGGAACGTGAGGATTCCTCTCCAGTGCGGACATGGATCTTGGGGTTTTTCTGGAGTCTCCCCAGGTTAGTCAGTCCTAGTCTCGAGTGGGGGCATGCACGTTCAATTTCCTCCCGATCTGTGGAAGCAGTGTCACACTTCCCTTAGCATGTATCAAGGGATCTGCAGCTTTCCCTCGAGGCTTTCCAATTAGGCTTTCCCACGAGGATTTTCCTCAGGGCTGTCCCACGTGCCACCGTGGTGTGAGTCGATCCTCGGCTTCAAAGTCGAGGCAGTGCAGGGAAAACAGGTTTCCCTGGAATTGACAGAGACATCTGGGGACTCTGGGAATGGTGGAACGACCCTGAGTTTCCTCTAGCCTTTCCTGTGGAGAGGGCCTACTCTTGAGATGCGACTGGAACGCCGGGAATGCTTTCCAGACCACGCAGGGAAAGGATCCCTCCTCTCGAGCTATGAGGTGGAAACAGTGTTCCTCTGAAAGTGGGCGGAAGATCTTGATACTCTCGAGTGGAGACGGGTATGTCAGAGAACTCCTTGAGTTGCCAGCAAGGGTGTAAGGACCTTTGGAAGTTCCAGAGGTTAGGTGTGATTAGCCTCGAGACGCCTCAGCGGAAATGGGGCTCATCTCGCCTTTAAGGATGCCAAGATCCATGTCAGCACTGGAGAGGAATCCTCAGGTTCCGGCACCGAATCCACACAAGGTCTTAGGCCCGGCATCGACGGGAGAGGAATCCCGAGAGGCCCCCGAGCAACTTCGCATGGGGAATGGCCTTTCTTGAGGCCACCAGAGCGGGTCCCTCAGGTCCCCGTCTTAAGTCGAGATCACCTGTCCCAACTCGAAAAATCCAGGAGGTTCTCCCCTCCAGGCGAGATGAGGTCCATTTCCGCTGAGGCGTCTCGAGGCTAATCACACCTAAACCTTCTGAACTTCCAAAGGGTTCTTCACAGCCTTGCTGCAACTCAAGAAGTTCCCACGACATACCTGTCTCCACTCGAGAGGAAGCACGAGAGTCCCGCCCACATCCAGAGGAGCCCCGTTTGCGCCTCACAGCTAGAGAGGAGGTATCCTTTCCCTGCGTGGTCGGGAAAGAATTCCGGTCTTCCCGTCACAACTCAAGAGGAGGCGCTCTCAACAGGAAAGGTGAGAGGAACTCCAGGGTCGTGCCACCATTCCCAGAGTACCCCAGATATCTCAGTCCATTCAGGGAAACCTGTTTTCCCTGCACTGCCTCGACTTTCAAGCCGAGGATCGACTCACAGCACAGTGGCACGTGGGACAGCCCTGTCGGAGCCTCGTGAGAAAGCCTCTGGGAAAGCCTCGAGGGAAAGCACTGATCCCTTGATCCACTCGACGGGAAGAATGACACTGCTGCTACAGCTCGGAAGAAAGCGCTTCTTCATGCCCCCACTCGAGATGAGACTGACTCCCTGGGAGACTCCCGAAGTACCCAAGATCCATGTCAGCACTGGAGAGGAATCCTCAGGTTCCGGCACCGACTCCACACATCGTCTTAGGCCCCGGCATCGACGGGAGAGGAATCCGAGAGGCCCCGAGCAACTCGCATGGGACTGGCCTTTCCTGAGGCCAGCAGGCGGGTCCCTGAGGTCCCGTCGTAAGTCGAGAGCACCAGCCGCAACTCGAGAAAATCCAGGAGGTTCTCCCCTCCAAGCGAGATGAGGCCCATTTCGCTGAGGCGTCTCGAGGCTAATCACACCTAACCTCTGGAACTTCCAAAGGGTCCTTCACACCCTTGCTGCAACTCAAAAGTTCCCCGACATACCCGTCTGCACTCGAGAGGAAGCACGAGAGTCCGCCCACATCCAGAGGAGCCCGTTTCCGACTCCTAGCTCGAGCCTAGGGATCCTTTCCCTGCGTGGTGGGGAAAGAATTCCCGGTGTTCCCGTCGCATCTCAAGAGGAGGCGCTCTCCACAGGAAAAGGCGAGA
>NW_017212896.1:0-16137 GCF_001704415.2 Capra hircus | reverse complement strand
CCTCATCTCCACAAGGGGCCTTTCCTCTCGAAGTAGGCCCATGTCCCTTGGGAGGGTGTCATGCCTCTTTTCTCCTCACTGCCAAAGGGTGGAGCCAAGCTCGCTCTGTCAGAGGTACAAAAACAGCAATTGAATGGATTTTCAAGCTCTTGCTAGGCTGCACCCTTTCAGGGCCCACTTTACTGAAACAGGTGCTCTGTGGCCCTGGTTGGGTATGCAGTTCACAAACAGGGTGAGATCCTGTCCAAGCCAAGAATTTTCCTGAAAGACCTAGGCTCACTAGAGCTCTCCTCCAGAGCAAAGGGGATAGAGGAGATGTATGGAGGAGTCTTTGGCCTTTCCCTGTGAGTGTGGGGCTACTCCCTACAGCCCCCAGCTCAGAGATAAACTGCCTCTAAGAAAGGAATGGCAAGAAGCGCTATTCTTGGAGGTTGGGACAGGGAGATCGCAGCATGTGGGGAAAGAAAGACTTCTTCGGGGGAAGAAGAGGCAACCCACCGGGGGTGTGTTTGCAAAGCCTCTATTTGGAAGGAACGGGTTTGCTTATACACTCAAGACCTCCAGATCTGCTCAGAGGACTGAAGTTCCAGAGACAGGGCCATGTATCTTCCCTTCCCTTTGAGATCCTTGCAAAGACATTCCTAGCAGATCGTGGGAGTGCCCATGAAGAAGCAAGCAGCGGGAGTGTGCTTGACATCACTGGCTGCCTACCTGGGCTCAGCTCCTCAGGGGCCTTTCTCTCCTGGTAGGCCCTATGTCCCTTTGGGAGAGGGTTATGCCCTCTTCCCTCCACACTGCCAAAGGGTGGAGGTGGAGCAAACTCGTTCTCTCCGAGGTAAAAAAAAAAAAAGACAAATTGGATGGATTTTTAAGCTCTTGCTATGCTGCACCCCTCCAGGACCCCACTCGAGCAAAACAGGTGCCCTGTGGCCCCTAGGTCAGGGTATGCAGGTTCACACACCGGGGTGTGATCCTGTCAAAGCCAAGAATTTTTCTGACAGACCTAGGCTCACTAGAGCTCTCCTCCAGAGGAAAGGGAGACAGAAAAAGACGTGTGTGTGGAGGTGGCTCTGCCTTTCCAGGTCCCAATCTCAGGGATAACTGCCCCTAAGAAAGGAACTGCTGCTGCTGCTGCTGTTAAGTTGCTTCAGTCGTGTTCGACTCTGTGCGACGCCATAGACGGTAGCCCACTAGGCTCCCCCGTCCCTGGGATTCTCCAGGCAAGAACAGTAAGTGGGTTGCCATTGCCTTCTCCAATGCATGAAAGTGAAAATGAAAGTGCAGTCGCTCAGTCGTGTCTGACCCTCAGCGACCCCACGGACTGCAGCCTACCAGGCTTCTCCGTCCATAGGATTTTCTGAAAGGAACTGCAAGAAGCGCTTTTCCAGGAGGCTGGGAAAGGGAGTTCGCAGGATGTGGGGAAAGAGAGCCTCCTTCGGGGAAGAATAGGCGGCCACTTGTTTTGTGTTGCAAACCTCCATTTGGAAGGAACAGGTTAGCTTATACAAAGGGAGACCTCCAGATCTGCTCAGAGGACCGAAGTTGCAGAGGCAGGTCGGTGTATTTTCCCTTCACTTTTGCGATCCTTGCAAAGACATTCCTTGCTGATAGATGATTCAGCAAGGGCCTTTGAGACTGTTGTTTTCTTTCCTAGGTTCAAAGATTCCTTCAGTTCCTAATATAGATATCCTAGAAATTATGTGACATCCGTGAAAATCTGATATGTCCTGGTCAAATGCTGTCAGTTATAATTCCAGTTATCATATTAAAGCATTTCAAGTCGCAGCAGTGACCAGATTACATTGTCAATTTCTATTTAATCAGGTTTTAACCATGTCCTCTATGGTTTCACACTGATGCCTTTGCAGAAATACTGCTACTTCAAGATATATGGAATATACTTTTTTTAAGCTTACCGATAATTTGTTTGTTTGTTTGTTTGTCTTCTGGTAAGCTGGTAGCAGATGGAATTTAGTCTCCTCTCTAGGTTAAGAGCACAAAGTTTTCTTAGAATGCAATTTTTGATAACAGACTATGAGTTTCTTTACCTTTCATTGATTTATAATTGTTTTCATCATCTGTTTTTTTACTTCGGTAAAGTAAATAAGCCTTATTTAAGATTTTGGTACATGTAGGATGGACTAAGCTTTCCCCACTCTTGCAAGTTCCCTTAACCCTTCAGATTCTTCTTGTGGGACCAAGATCTCACTTTCCTCCAGAGGGACAATCCAAGCTTTTTATTAGTTGATCTGCCCCTGACATCAGAGTCCATTTGAGCATGAGTTGGCCTATAATTTAGGCATGAAACTATGACTACATAAAGAAAAGGTGACTTTATGATTCAGGGATGGCCATGATATGCCTTGCACTTCAGAGAAAATGGGTTAAAATGATTTTTTTTTCTTCAAAACTGCACAGCCAGTTCTTTCAGCATATGCAATTGAAAACACCTAGTCATTAGGTCAGTTTTCATTCCAATCCCAAAGAAAGGCAATGACAAAGAATATTCAAGCTGCTGCACAATTGCACTCATCTCACACACTAGTAAAGTAATGCTCAAAATTCTCCAAGTTCACATGAACTGTGAACTTCCAAATGTTCAAGAGGGATTTAAAAAAATGCAGAGAAACCAGAGATCAAACTGCCAACATCCACTGGATCATTGAAAAAGCAAGAGAGTTCCAGAAAAAAAGACATCTATTTCTGCTTTATTGACTATGGCCAAAGCCTTTGACTGTGTGGATCACAATAAACTGGGAAAAATTCTGAAAGAGATGGGAATACCAGACCACCTGACCTGTCTCTTGAGAAACCTGTATGCAGGTCAGGAAGAAACAGTTCGAACTGGACATGGAACAACAGACTGGTTCTAAATAGGAAAAGGAATATGTCAAGGCTGTATATTGTCAGCCTGCTTATTTAACTTATATGCAGAGTACATCATGAGAAACACTGGGCTGGAGGAAGCACACGCTGGAATCCAGATTGCTGGGAGAAATATCAAGAATCTCAGATATGCAGACGACACCACCCTTATGGCAGAAAGTGTATAAGAACTAAAGAGTCTCCTGATGAAAGTGAAAGAGGAGAGTGAAAAAGTTAGCTTAAAGCTCAGCATTCAGAAAACTAAAATCATTGCATCCAGTCTCATCACTTCATGGCAAATAGATGGGAAAACATTGGAAACAGCAGCAGACTATTTTGGGGGGCTTGGAAATCACTGCAGGTGATGGCTGCCTCCATGAACTTAAAACATATTTATGACTTGGAAGAAAAGTGATGACCAAACTAGACAGCATATTAAAAAGCCGAGACGTTGCTTGGCCAACAAAGATCCATCCAGTCAAGGCTATGGTTTTTCCATATGTCATGGATGGATATGAAAGATGTACTATAAAGAAAGTGACAGCTGAAAATTGGATGCTTTTGAACTGTGGTGTTGGAGAAGATGCTTGTAGGTCGCTTAGATTACAAGGAGACGCAACCACTCCATCCTAAAGGAAATCAGGTCTGAATATACATTGGAAGGACTAATACTGAACCTGAAACTCCAATACTGTGGCCATTTGATGTGAAGAGCTGACTCACTTGGAAGTTGCTTTGATTTGCCTGTGAGTGTGGGAGCCCTCCCTGGGCAAAGGGCCTCAGGGGTCATTGCCACTGAATCACGACCTCCAAGCAAGCGCATTCCAGCTGTGTGACATTCAGGAAGCAGGAGACTGGGAAAACTATCTTCCTTAGAGGAAGGAAAGTCATCCACAGAGAGTGTGTTTTCAGGCCTCTCTTTGCAGCAAGTGTTTTGCTTCTCAGACATCAGAGCTGCAGGCTTGCTCTGAGGGCCTCAATTGCAGAGTCAGGGCTGTGTGTCTCACTGCACTTTCCAAGCATTGCAGACACATTCCTAGGTTGGAGCAGTGCTTCCCATGAGAAAGAAGCCTCGGGAGTGTGTCTGAGCGGGCTGAGTGCCATGCTAGGGTCACCTAGTCGAGGGCACCTTGCACATCCAATGGGCCCCAGGCGAGTAGCTATGGACCGGCCCTTCGGTTGAGACATCCCAAAGCAGGGAACAAAGCTAGCTCTGTCAGAAGGAGGAAAACAGCAATGGGATGGATTTTCAAGCAGTTGCTAAGTCACACCACGTTAGGGCTCCCCGGGAAAGAAATGCAAATTTTGGCCTCTAGGCCCAGTATCCAGATGTGTGCACAGGATATTTTCCCCACAGGATCCAAGAATGTTCCAGACAGACCTAAGCTCACTAGCTCTCTCCTGCAGAGGAAATGAAATATTGTTGCTGAACCACGAAAAGATGCTGGGATTCTTGGCTTATGGAGGAGAAGAATTCAATCCAGGGCCCAAGACGAGGCTTGATTGCTCAGAGCTTTTGTGCAATAGAGTTTTATTAAAGGATAAAGGAGATAGAGAAAGCTTCTGACAGAGACATCACAAGGGGCAGAAAACGTACCCCCTTGCTAGTGTTGGTAATGGAGTTATATACTCTCCAATAAGTTATGACAACGAACAAAAGAATGTCTGGAGGTTGTAAAGACTCACTAGACCTACTCCCATAATTGACATTTTAAGATAACAGGATTAGCCAGGAGGTTTTTTCCAGAGACCGTCCTCAAGAAGGATGCATGATTGTTATATAATCCTAAGGAATGTAGAGGGGAAAACAGTTTGTCCTTTCTTCCTCCTTGAGAATTCTAGACCCCTCTCTCCTTGGGGACCCTTGAACTTCTTAGAAACCTGCCTTGGCAATGACTCTCTCAGAAACATGATTGAACAGCCGTTTGGAGCTTCCTTTGACTTTCCCTGGGAGGGAGGGAGCCCTCCCTGAGCACAGGGCCTCAGGGGCCATGGCCAATGAAAAAGAATCTCCCAGCAAGTGCTTTTCAGCCCTGTGTGGCTCTCAGCCCACAGGAGTCTGAGAAAACTCTCTTCCTTGGAGGAAGGAAAGGCAGCCCAAGAGTGTGTTTTCAGGCCTGTATCTTGCAGCAAGTGTTTGGCTTGTTAGACAGAAGACCTGCAGGCCTGTTCCAACAGACTCAATGCCAGAATCAGGGTCTTGTGTCTCCCTGCAGTTTCCTGGCCTTGCAAACACATTCCTAGGTGAGAGCAGTCCTGCCCATGGGGAAGCAGGCTGCGGGAGTGTGTCTGAGGGGGCCAGGTGTCATGCTGGGGTCACCTGGTCGAGGGCACCTTGCACCTCCAATGGACCCCAGGCAAGGAGTTGCAGGCCACCACCTTGCTTCTGAAATCCCCAAATGGGGAGCAAAGCTCGCTCTGTCAGAGGGAAGAAAACAGCAACAGGATGGATTTTCAAGCAGTTGCTAGGCTGTACTGCGTTAGGGCTCCAAGGAAGGAAAATGCGAATTTTAGCCCCTACGACTGGTATCCAGGTGGGCTCCCAGGATGATTTCCCCGCAGGATCCAAGAACGTTCCAGACAGACCTGGGCTCACTAGCTCCCTCCTGCAGAGGAAACATGAGAGAACAGCTGTTTGGAGGTTGCTTTGACTTCCCCTGGGAGGGTAGGATCCCTCCCTGGGTGCAGGGCCTCAGGGGCCATTGCCGCTGAGAAATGCCCTCTAAGCCAGACCTTTGCAGCCTTGTATGACTCAGCACGGAGGAGACTGGAAAAGCTCTCTTCCTTGGAGGAAGGAAAGGCAGCCCCAGAGAGTGTGTTTTCACACCTGTATCTTGCAGCAAGTGTTTGGCGTCTCAGACGTCAGACCTCCAGGCCTGCTCCAACGGCCTCAGTTCCAGAGTCAGGGCCGTGTGTCTCCCTGCATTTTCTGAGCCTTGGGAACACATTCCTAGGTCAGAACAGTCCTGCCCATGGGGAAGGAGGCTGCGGGAGTGTGTCTGAGGGGGGTCGAGTGCCATGCTGGGGTCCAATAGACCCGGTACCTCCAATAGACCCCAGGACAACAGCGGTGGGGCTCCCCCTGGCTTCCGAAATGCCAAAGCGAGAAGCAAAGCTAGCTCTATCAGAAGGAAGAAAAGAGCAATCGGATGGATGTTCAGGCTGTTGCTGGGCCGCACCACTTCAGGGTCCCCCCCGAGAGGAACAGGCGCCCTGTGGCCCCTAGGTCCGATATGCAGGTTAACACACAGGGTGTGTCCCCATAGGAGCCAAGAATTTTCCTGACAGACCTAGGCTCACTAGAGCTCTCCTACAGGGCAAAAGGGGTAGAACAGACTGTGGATGTGACTCTGCCTTTCCCAGCGAGCATGGGGCCCTCCCTATGGCCCCGGGCTCCAGGGAAAATTGTCCCTGAAAAATGACCTCCAAGAAGCGCTTTTCCAGCAGGCTGTGATGCAGAGTTCACAGGATGCGGGGAAAGTGATCGTCCTACAGGGAAGAAGAGGCAGCCACCCAGTGTGTGTTTGCAAGCCTGTATTTGGAAGAAACTGGTTAGCTTCTTCAAGGGGAGACCTCCAGGTCTGCTCAGAGGACCGAAATTCCAGAGGCAGCACCATGCATCTCCCCTGTCCTTTCTGAGCCTTGGAAAGACATTCCTAGCTTATAGCGGTATTGCTCATGAAGAAGCAGGATGCCAGGAATGTGTCAGACATGACTGGGTGCCTTCCTGGGTTCAGCTCCGTGAGGGCCTTTCCACTCAAAGTAGGTCCCATGCCTCCTTGGGGAGGAAGTGGGGCCCGCTTGCCTCCAAATTGCCAAAGGCTGGAACAAAGCTAGTTCTATCAGAGGTAAGAAAAGAGCAATTGGATGGATGTGGAAGCTGTTGCTGGGGCCGCACTGCTTCAGGCCCCCCACCCCTCTGCCCCCGAGAGAAACAGGCGCCCTGTGGCCCCTAGGTCCTGGATGCAGTTTCACACATAGAATGTGTCCCCATAGGAGCCAAGAATTTTCCTGACAGACCTAGGCTCACTAGAGCTCTCCTACAGAGCAAAGGGGATGGGACAGATGTGTGGCTGTGGCTCTGCCTTTCCCTGGGAGTGTGGAGCCGCTCCCTATGGCCCGGGCTCCAGGGGAAATTGCCCCTGAATAATGACCTCCAAGAAGCGCTTTTCCAACTGGCTGAGACGTGGAGTTCTCAGGATACAGGGAAAGCGAGTGTCCTTCGGGGAAGCAAAGGCAGTCACCTGTTATCATAACTTACTAGAATAGTAGGTACCTTCTCCGGTTGGGCAGAGGCCTTCCCTACCTGATCTGAAAAAGAAAACGAAGTAGCTCGCTGATTTGAGAAATAATTCCCAGACTTGGGTTTCCAACCAGTATAGAATCCGACAATGGCCCTGTCTTTGCAGCCGCGTTAATTAACAGGTATGTGAAGCTCTAAATATCAGTGGAAATTACATACAGCATATAGGCCCCCAGTGTTCTGGAATGTGGAAAGAAACAACCAAACTCTTGAAGAGACACTTTCAAAATGGATCATAGAGACTGACTGTACATGGATGGGCTTGCTTCCGGCAGACTTACTCATATTACGGGTAACTGCACGTTCCCATAGTTGTTGTCCTTATGAAATTTTCTATGGGAGACCCCCTCCCACAGTGAGGCAGGTGTTAGCAGATTTGCCACAAGTAAGGGGTGGGATTTCACAGCAGATGGAACAATTAGGTAAGGTAATAAATCAGGTAACTAAGTTTGTATAAAAAAGAATATCATTCCCCCTTGAGGAACAGATTCATGAATTTGTGCTCAGTGATCAGGTGTGGCTCAATGACTGGAAACACAATTCCTTGGCCTGACATCGGAAAGGTCCTTATACTGTTGTTTTAGCCACAATTCTGAAAGAGGTGGGAATACCAGACCACCTAACCTGCCTCTTGAGAAATCTGGATGAAGGTCAGGAAGCAACAGTTAGAGTAGGACATGGAACAACAGACTGGTTCCAAAAAGGAAAAGGAGTATGCAAAGGCTGTATATTGTCACCCTGTTTATTTAACTTCTATGCAGAGTACATCATGAAAAATGCTGGGATGGAAGATACATGAGCTGGAATCAAGATTGCCGGTAGAAATATCAATAAACTTAGATATGCAGATGACACCACCATTATGGCTGAATGTGAAGAGGAACGGGTATGTCGGGGAACTTCTTGAGTTGCAGCAAGGGTGTGAAGGACCCTTTGGAAGTTCCAGAGGTTAGGTGTGGTTAGTCTCGAGATGCCTCAGCGGAAATGGGCCTCATGTCGCCTGGAATGGAGAGGCTCCTGGATATTCCCGAGTTTCAGCAGGTGCTCTCGAGTTACGACGGGGACTTCAGGGACCCGCTCTGGCGGCCGCAGGAAACGCCAGTCATCATGCGTGTTGCTAGGGGGCCTCTCGTGATTCCTCTCCCGTCGATGCCGGGGCCTAAGACCTTGTGTGGAGTCGGGGCCGGAAGCTGAGGATTCCTCTCCAGTGCTGACATGGATTTTGTGGTACTTCTCGAGTCTCCACAAGGGAGTCAGGCCTCGTCTCGAGTGGGGGCATGAGCGTGCCCTTTCCTCCCATGCTGTAGCAGCAGTGTCACGCTTCCCCATGCCTGGACCAAGGGATCTGTGGCTTTCCCTCGAGTCTTTCCCACTAGGCTTTCCAACAGGTCTGTCCCACGTGTGACGGTGGTGTGAGTCGATCCTCGGCATGAAGGCCAAGGCAGTGCAGGGAAAACAGGTTCCTGTGGAATGGACTGAGACATCTGGGTGAGTCTCGGAATGGTGGCACGACCCTGCAGTTCCTCTCCCCTTTCCTTTGGAGAGCGCCTCCTCTTGAGATGCGATGGGAATGCCGGGGAATTCTTTCCCGACCAATCAGGGAAAGGATCGCTCATCTCGAGCTACGAGCCGGAAACGGAGCTCCTCTGGATGTGGCCGGGACACTCGTGCTTCCTCTTGAGTGGAGACGGGTATGTCGGGGAACTTCTTGAGTTGCAGCATGACTGTGAAAGACTCTTTGGAAGTTCCAGAGGTTAGGTGTTATTAGCCTCGAGACGCCTCAGTGGAAATGGGCCTCATCTCGCCTGGAGGGGAGAACTTCCTGGATTTTCTCGAGTGTGGCAGGTGCTCTAGAATTACGACGGGGACCTCAGGAACCCTCTCCGGTGTCCTGAGGAAAGGCCAGGCTCCATGCGAGTTGTTCGATGGCCTCTTGGGATTCCTCTCCCGTTGATGCCGGGGTCTGAGACCTTGTACGGAGTCGGTGCCGGAACCTGAGGATTCCTCTCCAGTGCTGACATGGATCTTGGGGTACTACTGGAGTCTCCCGAGGGAAGTCAGTCCTCGTCTCGAGTGGGGGCATGCACGTGCGCTTTCCTCCCGAGCTGTAGCAGCAGTGTCACGCTTCCCTGCGCGTGAATCAAGGGATCTGTGGCTTTCCCTCGAGGCTTTCTCACGAGGCTTTCCCACAGGGCTGTCCCACGTACCACCATGGTGTGAGTTGATCCCCAGCTTGGAAGTCGAGGCAGTGCAGGGAAAACAGGATTTCCTGGAATTGACTGAGACATCTGGGGGACTCTGGGAATGGTGGCATGACAGGGAGTTCCTCTCGCCTTTCCTGTGGAGAGTGACTCCCGAGAATTCTTTCGCTATCACGCTGGGAAAGGATCCCTCCTCTCGAGCTATGAGTCAGAAACGGGGCTCCTCTGGATGTGGGCGGGACTCTCGTGCCTCCTCTCGAGTGGAGACGGGTATGTCGTGGAACTTCTTGAGTTGCAGCAAGGGTGTGAAGGACCCTTTGGAAATTCCAGAGCTTAGGTGTGATTAGCCTCGAGACGCCCCAGCGGAAATGGGCCCATCTCTCCTGGAAGGGACAACCACCTGGATTTTCTCAAGTTGCGGCAGGTGCTCTCGACCTATGACGGGGACCTCAGGGAACCGCTCTGTTGGCCTGAGGAAATGCCAGTCCGCATGCGAGTTGCACGGTGGCCTCTCAGGTTTCCTCTCCCGTCGATGCCTGGGCCTAAGACCTTGTTTGGAGTCGGTGCCAGAACCAGAGGATTCCTCTCCAGTGCTGACATGGATCTTGGGGTACTTCTGGAGTCTCCCCAGGGGAGTCAGTCCTCGTCTCGAGTGGGGGCATGCACGTGTGCTTTCCTCCCGAGCTGTAGCAGCAGTGTCACGCTTCCCTTCGCGTGGATCAAGGGATCTGTGGCTTTCCCTCGAGGCTTTCCCACGAGACTTCCCACGAGGCTTTCCCACAGGGCTGTCCCACGTGCCACCGTGGTGAAAGTCGACCCTGGCTTGAAAGTCGAGGCAGTGCAGGGAAAACAGGTTTCCCTGGAATGGACTGAGACATCTGGGGGACTCTGGGAATGGTGTCACGACCCTGGACTTCCTCTCGCCTTTCCTGTGGAGAGCACCACCTCTTGAGATGCAACGGGAACGCCCGGAAATTCTTTCCCCACCAAGCAGGGAAAGGATCCCTCCTCTCGAGCTAGGAGGCGGAAACGGGGCTCCTCTGGATGTGGGCGGGACTCTCGTACTTCCTCTCGAGTGTCGACGGGTATGTGGGGAACTTCTTGAGTTGCAGGAAGGGTGTGAAGGACGCTTTGCAAGTTCCAGAGGTTAGGTGTGATTAGCGTCGAGATGCCTCAGTGGAAATGGGCCTCATCTCGCCTGGAGGGGAGAAACTCCTGAATTTTCTCGAGTTGCGGCAGGTGCTCTCGACTTACGACAGGGACCTCAGGGACCCGCTCTGGTGGACTCAGGAAAGGACCAGTCCCCATGCAAGTTGCTCGGGGGCCTCTCGGATTCCTCTCCCGTCGATGCCGGGGCCTAAGACTTTGTGTGGAGTCGGTGCCGGAACCTGAGGTTTCCTAACAGTGCTGACATGGATCTTGGGGTACTTCTGAAGTCTCCCCAGGGGAGTCAGTCCTCGTCTCGAGTGGGGCATGCACGTGCGCTTTCCTCCCGAGCTGTAGCAGCAGTGTCACACTTCTTGGCGATTGGATCATGGTATCAGTGGCTTTCCCTGAAGGCTTTCCCTCGAGGCTTTTCCACGAGGCTTTCCCACAGGGCTGTCCCACGTGCCACCGTGGTGTGAGTTGATCCTCGGCTTGAAAGTCGAGGCAGTGCAGGGAAAACAAGTTTCCCTGGAATGGACTGAGACATCTGAGGGAATCTGGGAATGGTGGCACGACCCTGGAGTTCCTCTCGCCTTTTCTGTGGAGAGCGCCTACTCTTGAGATGCGACGGGAATGCCGGAAATTCTTTCCCGACCACGCAGGGAAAGCATCCCTTCTTTCCAGCTATGAGGTGGAAACGGGGTCCTCCTCATGTGGGAGAGACTCTCGTGCTTCCTCTCGAGTGGAGACGGGCAGGTTGGGGAACTTCTTGAGTTGCAGCAAAGGGTGAGAAGGACCCTTTGGCCAGTTCTAGAGGTTAGGTGTGATTAGCCCCGAGATGCCTCAATGGAAATGGGCCTCATCTCGCCTGGAGGGGAGAAACTCCTGGATATTCTAGAGTTGCTGCAGGTGCTCTCGACTTACGATGGGGACCTCAGGGACCCGCTCTGGTGGCCTCAGGAAATTCCAGTCCCCATGCGAGTTGCTCGGGGCACTCTCCGGATTCCTCTCCCGTCGATGCCGGGGGCCTCAGACCTTACGTAGAGTCGGTGCTGTAACCTGAGGATTCCTCTCCAGTGCTGACATGGATCTTGGTGTACTGCTGGAGTCTCCCCAGGGGAGTCAGTCCTCGTCTCGGTTGAGGGCATGCACGTGCGCTTTCCTCCCCAGCTGTAGCAGCAGTGTCGCGCTTCCCTTCGCGTGGATCAAGGGATCTGCGGCTTTCCCTCGAGGCTTTCCCACGAGGCTTTCCCACGAGGCTTTGCCACAGGGCTGTCCCACGTGCCACAGTGGTGTGAGTCGATCCTCGGCTTGAAAGTCGAGTCAGAGCGGGGAAACAGGTTTCCCTGGAATGGACTGAGACATCTGGGGGACTCGGAGAATGGTGGCATGTCCCTGGAGTTCCTCTCGCCTTTCCTGTGAAGAGCGCCTCCTCTTGAGATGGGACGGGAACGCCGGGAATTCTTTCCCGACCTCCCAGGGAAAGGATCCCTCCTCTCGAGCTATGAGGCGGAAACGGGCTCCTCTGGATGTGGGCGGAACTATCGTGCTTCCTCTTGAGTGGAGATGGGTATGTCGGGAACTTCTTGATTTGCAGCAAGGGTGTGAAGGACCCTTTGGAAGTTCCAGAGTTTAAGTGTGCTTAGCCTTGAGATGTGTCAGCGGAAATAGGCTTCATTTTGCCTGGAGGGGAGAACATCCTTGATTTTCTCGAGTTGCGGCAGGTGCTCTCGACTTACGACGGGGACCGCAGGGACCCGCTCTGGTGCCTCAGGAAAGGCCAGTCAAGATCCAAGACAGCACTGGAGAGGGAGAGACATCACGAGAGGCTTCCGAGCAACTCGCATGGTGACTGGCCTTTCCTGAGGACACCAAAGCGGGTCCCTGAGGTCCCCGTCGTAAGTTGAGAGCACCTGGCGCAACTCGAGAAAATCCAGGAGGTTCTCCCCTCCAGCGAGATGAGATCCATTTGCGCTGAGGCATCTCGAGGTTAATCACACCTAACCTCTGGAACTTCCAAAGGGCCCTTCACACCCTTGCTGCAACTCAAGAAGTTCCCCGACATACCCGTTTCACTCGAAAGGAAGCACGAGAGTCCCGCCCACAAACCAGAAGAGCCCCGTTTCAGCCTCATAGCTCGAGAGGAGGGATCCTTTCCCTGCGTGCTCGGGAAAGAATTTCCGGCGTTCCCGTCGCATCTCAAGAAGAGGCGCTCTCCACAGGAAAGGCGAGAGGAACTCAGGGTCGTGCCACCATTCCCAGAGCCCCCAGATGTCTCAGTCGATTCCAGGGAAACCTCTTTTCCCCGCAATGCCTCGACTTTCAAGCCGAGGATCGACTCAGACCTCGGTGGCACGTGGGACAGCCCTGTGAAAAGCCTAGTGGGAAAGCCTTTTGGGAAAGCCTACAGAGAAAGCCACAGATCCCTGGATCCACGCAAAGGGAAGCGTGACACTGCTGCTATAGCTCGGGAGGAAAGCGCACGGGCACGCCACACTCGCGACGAGGACTGACTCCCCTGGGAGACTCCAGAAGTACCCCAAGATCCATGTCAGAACTGGAGAGGAATCCTCAGGTTCCGGCACCGACTCCACACAAGGTCTCAGGCCCCGGCATAGACGGCGAGAGGAATCGCTAGAGGGCGCACGAGCAACTCGCATGGGGACGGGCCTTTCCTGAGGGCACTAGAGCGGGTCCCTGAGGTCCCCGTCGTAAGCCGAGAGCACCTGCGGCAACTCGAGAAAATCCAGGAGGTTATCCCCTCCAAGCGAGATGAGGCCCATTTCCGCTGAGGAGTCTCGAGGCTTATCACACCTAATCTCTGGAACTTTCAAAGGGTCCTTCACACCCTTGCTGCAACTCAAGAAGTTCCCCGACATACCCGTCTCCACTCGAGAGGAAGCTCGAGAGTCCCGCCCTCATCCTTAGGAGCCCCTTTTCCGCTTCCTAGCTCGAGAGGGATCCTTTCCCTGCGTGGTCGGGAAAGAATTCCCGGCGTTCCCGTCGCATCTCAAGAGGAGGCGCTCTCCACAGGAAAGGCCAGAGGAACTCCAGGTCATGCCACCACTCCCAGAGTCCCCCAGATGTCTCAGTCCATTCCAGGGAAACCTGTTTCCCTGGACTGCCTCGACTTAAAGCCGAGGATCGACTCACACCACGGTGGCACGTGGGACAGCCCTGCAGGAAAGCCTCGTGGGAAAGCCTCGTGGGAAAGCCTCGAGGGAATGCCACAGATCCCTTGTTCCCGCGAAGGGAAGCGTGACACTGCTGCTACAGCTCGGGAGGAAAGCGCACGTGCATGCCCCACTCGAGACGAGGACTGACTCCCCTGGGAGATTCCAGAAGTACCCTAAGATCCATGTCAGCACTGGAGAGGAATCCTCAGGTTCCGGAACTGTATCCAGACAAGGTCTCAGGCCCCAGCATCGACTGGAGAGGAATCCCGAGAGGCCCCGGAGCAACTCGCATGGGACTGGCCTTTCCTGAGGCCAGCAGAGCGGGTCCCTGAGGTCCCGTCGTAAGTCAAGAGCACCTGCAGCAAATCGAGAAAATCCAGGAGGTTCTCCCCTCCAGGCGAGATGAGGCCCATTTCCGCTGAGGCGTCTCGAGGCTATTCGCACTTAACCTCTGGAAGGTCCAAAGGTCCTTCACACCCTTGCTGCAACTCAAGAAGTTCCCCGACATACCCGTCTCCACTCGAGAGGAAGCACTAGAGTCCCGCCCACATCCAGAGGAGCCCCGTTTCCCCCTGCTAGCTCGAGAGAAGTGATCCTTTCCCTGAGTGGTCGGGAAAGAATTCCCGGCGTTCCCGTCGCATGCCAAGTGGATGCGCTCTCCACAAGAAAGGCGAGAGGAACTCCAGGGTCGTGTCACCATTCCCAGAGACCCCAGATGTCTCAGTCCATTCCAGGGATACCTGTATTCCCTGCACTGCCTCGACTTTCAAGCCGAGGATCGACTCACACCACGGTGGCACGTGGGACAGCCCTGTGTGGGAAAGCCTCGTGGGAAAGCCTCGAGGGAAATCCACAAATCCTTTGATCCACGCGAAGGGAAGCGTGACACTGCTGCTACAGCTCGGGAGGAACGAGCACGTGCATGCCCCCACTCGAGACGAGGACTGACTCCCCTGGGGAGACTCCAGAAGTACCCCAAGATCCATGTCAGCACTGGAGAGGAATCCTCAGGTTCCGGCACCGACTCCACACAAGGTCTTAGGCCCCGGCATCGACGGAGAGGAATCCCGAGTGGCCCCGAGCAACTTGCATGGGGACTGGCCTTTCCTGAGGCCACCAGAGCGGGTCCCTGAGGTCCCCGTCGTTAGTCGAGAGCACCTGCCGTCACTCGAGAAAATCCAGGAGGTTCTCCCCTCCAAGCGAGATGAGGCCCATTTCCGCTGAGGCGTCTCGAGAGTAATCACACCTAACCTCTTGAACTTCCAAAGGGTCCTTCACACCCTTGCTGCAACTCAAGAAGTTCCCCGACATTCCCGTCTCCACTCGAGATGAAGCACGAGAGTCTCGCCCACATCCAGAGGAGCCCCGTTTCCGCCTCCTAGCTCGAGAGGAGGGATCCTTTCCCTGCGTGGTCGGCAAAGAATTCCCGGCGTTCCCATCTCATCTCAAGGAGGCGCGCTCCTCAGGAAAGGCGAGAGGAACTCCAGGGTCGTGCCACCATTCCCAGAGTCCCCCAGATGTCTCAGTCCAATCCAGGGAAACCTGTTTTCCCTGCACTGCCTCGACATTCAAGCTGAGGATCGACTCACACCACGGAGGCAAGTGGGACAGCCCTGTGGAAAAGCCTCGCGGATAGCCTAGGGAAAGCCTCGAGGGAAAGCCACAGATCCCTTGATCCACGCGAAGGGAAGCTTGACACTGCTTCTACAGCTCGGGAGGAAAGCGCACGTGCATGCCCCCACTCGAGACGAGGACTGACTCCCCTGGGGAGACTCCAGAAGTACCCCAAGATCCATGTCAGCACTGGAGAGGAATCCTCAGGTTCCGGCACCGACACCACACATGGTCTTGTGCCCCGTCATCGATGGGAGAATATCCGGAGACACCCCCCGAGCAACTCGCATGGGGACTGGACTTTCCTGAGGCCACCAGACCGGGTCCCTGAGGTCCCCGTCATAACTCGAAAGCACCTGCCGAAACTCGAGAGAATCCAGGAGGTTCTCCCGTCCAGGCGAGATGATGCCCATTTCCGTTGAGGCATCTCGAGGCTAATCACACCTAACCTCTGGAACTTCCAGAGGGTCCTTCACACCCTTGCTGCACCTCAAGAAGTTCCCCGACATACTCGTCTCCACTCGAGAGAAAGCACGAGAATCCCGTCCACATCCAGAGGAGCCCCTTTTCCGCCTCATAGCTCGAAAGGAGGGATCCTTTCCCTGCGTGGTCGGGACAGAATTCCCGGCGTTCCCGTCGCATCTCAAGAGGAGCGCTCTCCACAGAAAGGCAGAGGAATTCCAGGGTCGTGTCACCATTCCCAGAGTCCCCAGATATCTCCGTCCATTCCAGGGAAACCTGTTTTCCCTGCATTGCCTCGACTTTCAAGCCAAGGATCGACTCACACAACCGGGTGGCACGTGGACAGACCAGCTCGTGCTCGCCTCAGTGG
>NW_017212895.1:0-25723 GCF_001704415.2 Capra hircus | reverse complement strand
AAGATCGTTAGCCCCCCCGGCATCGACGGGAGAGGAATACCGAGAGGCCCCCGAGCAACTCGCATGGGGACTGGCCTTTCCTGAGGCCACCCAGAGCGGGTCCCTGAGGTCCCCGTCGTAAGTCGAGAGCACCTGCCGCAACTCGAGAAAATCCAGGAGGTTCTCCCCTCCAGGCGAGATGAGGCCCATTTCCGCTGAGGCGTCTCGAGGCTAATCACACCTAACTTCCTGGAACTTCCAAAGGGTCCTTCACACCCTTGCTGCAACTCAAGAAGTTCCCCGACATACCCGTCTCCACTCGAGAGGAAGCACGAGAGTCCCTGCCCACATCCAGAGGAGCCCCGTTTCCGCCTCCTAGCTCGAGAGGAGGGATCCTTTCCCTGCGTGGTCGGGAAAGAATTCCCGGCGTTCCCTGTCGCATCTCAAGAGGAGGCGCTCTCCACAGGAAAGGCGAGAGGAACTCCAGGGTCGTGCCACCATTCCCAGAGTCCTCCAGATGTCTCAGTCCATTCCAGGGAAACCTGTTTTCCCTGCACTGCCTCGACCTTTCAAGCCGAGGATCGACTCACACCACGGTGGCACGTGGGACAGCCCTGTCGGGAAAGCCTCGTGGGAAAGCCTCCTGGGAAAGCCTCGAGGGAAAGCCACAGATCCCTTGATCCACGCGAAGGGAAGCGCCACACAGCTGCCTACAGCTCGGGAGGAAAGCGCACGTGCATACGCGTCTCGAGACGAGGACTGACTCCCCTGGGGAGACTCCAGAAGTACCCCAAGATCCATGTCAGCACTGGAGAGGAATCCTCAGTTTCCGGCAGTGACTTCACACAAGGTCTTAGGCCCCAGCATCGATGGGAGAGGACCCCGAAAGGCCCCCGAGCAACTCGCATGGGGACTGGCCTTTCCTGAGGCCACCAGAGCGGGTCCCTGAGGTCCCCGTCGTAAGTCGAGAGCACCTGCCGCAACTCGAGAAAATCCAGGAGGTTCTCCCCTCCAGGCGAGATGAGGCCCATTTCCGCTGAGGCGTCTCGAGGCTAATCACACCTAACATCTGGAACTTCCAAAGGGTCCTTCACACCCTTGCTGCAACTCAAGAAGTTCCCCGAACATACCCGTCTCCACTCGAGAGGAAGCGCGAGAGTCCCGCCCACATCCAGAGGAGCCCCGTTTCCGCCTCCTAGCTCGAGAGGAGGGATCCTTTCCCTGCGTGGTCGGGAAAGAATTCCCGGCAGTTCCCGTCACATCTCAAGAGGAGGCACTCTTCCACAGGAAAGGCGAGACGAACTCCAGCAGTCCTGCCACCATTCCCAGAGTCCCCCAGATGTCTCAGTCCATTCCAGGGAAACCTGTTTTTCCCTGCACTGCCTCGACTTTCAAGCCAAGGATGGACTCACACCATGGTGGCACGTGGGACAGCCCTGTGGGAAAGGCTCGTATGGAGTCTCGTGGGAAAGTCTCGTGAGAAAGCCACAGATCCCGTTGATCCATGCGAAGGGAAGCGCGACACTGCTGCTAAAGCTCGGAAGGAAAGAGCACGTTCATGCCCCACTCGATGACGAGGACTGACTCCCCTGGGGAGACTCCAGAAGTACCCCAAGATCCATGTCAGCACTGGAGAGGAATCCTCAGGTTCCGGCAGCTGACTCCACACAAGGTCTTAGGCCCCGGCATCGACGGGAGAGGAATCCCGAGAGGCCCCCGAGCAACTCGCATGGGGACTGGACCTTTCCTGAGGCCACCAGAGCGGGTCCCTGAGGTCCCCGAGGTAAGTCGAGAGCACCTGTCGCAACTCGAGAAAATCCAGGAGGTTCTCCCCTCCAGGCGAGATGAGGCCCATTTCCGCTGAGGCGTCTTGAGGTTAATCATATCTAACATCTGGAACTTCCAAAGGGTCCCTCACACCCTTGCTGCAACTCAAGAAGTTCCCCGACATACCCGTCTCCACTTCGAGAGGAAGCACTAGAGTCCCGCCCACAACCAGAGGAGCCCCAGTTTCCGGCCTCCTAGCTCGAGAGGAAGGAATCCTTTCCCTGCGTGGTCGGGAAAGAATTCCCGGCGTTCCCATCGCATACTCAAGAGGAGGCCGCTCTCCACAAGAAAGGCGAGAGGAACTCCAGAGTCGTGCCACCATTCCCAGAGTCCCCCAGATGTCTCAGTCCATTCCAGGGAAACCTGTTTTCCCTGCACTGCCTCGACTTTCAAGCCGAGGATCGACTCACACCACGGTGGCACGTGGGACAGCCCTGTGGGAAAGCCTCGTGGGAAAGCCTCGTGGGAAAGCCTCGAGGGAAAGCCGAGCACAGATCCCTTGATCCACTGCGAAGGGAAGCGTGACACTGCTGCTACAGCTCGGGAGGAAAGCGCACGTGCATGCCCCCACTCGAGACGAGGACTGACTCCCCTGGGGAGACTCCAGAAGTACCCCAAGATCCATGTCAGCACTGGAGAGGAATCCTCAGGTTCCGGCACCGACTCCACACAAGTCTTATGGCCTCCGGCATCGATCGGCAGAGGAATCCCGAGAGGACCCCGAGCAACTCGCCATGGGACTGGCCTTTCCTGAGGCCAACCAGAGCGGGTCCCTGAGGTCCCCGTCGTAAGTCGAGAGCACCTGCCGTACAACTCGAGAAAATCCTAGGAGGTTCTCCCCTCCAGCGAGATGAGGCCCATTTCCGCTGAGGCGTCTCGAGGCTAATCACACCTAACCTCTGGAACTTCCCAAAGGGTCCTTACACACCTTTGCTGCAACTCTAAGAAGTTCCCCGACATACCCGTCTCCACTCGAGAGGAAGCACGAGAGTCCCGCCCACATCCAGAGGAGCCCCGTTTCCATCTCCATAGCTCGAGAGGAGGGATCCTTTCCCTGCGTGTTCGGGAAAGAATTCCCGGCGTTCCCGTCGCATCTCAAGAGGAGGCGCTCTCCACAGGAAAGGCGAGAGGAACTCCAGGGTCGTGCCACCATTCCCAGAGTCCCCCAGATGTCTCAGTCCTATTCCAGGGAAACCTGTTTTCCCTGCACTGCCTCGACTTTCAAGCCGAGGATCGACTCACACCACTGGTGGCACGTGGGACAGCCCTGTGGGAAAGCCTCGTGGGAAAGCCTCCAGGGAAAGCCACAGATCCCTTGATCCACGCGAAGGGAAGCGGGACACTGCTGCTACAGCTCGGGAAGGTAAGTCGCACGTGCATGCCCCAACTCGAGACGAGGACTGACTCCCTGGGGAGACTCCAGAAGTACCCCAAGATCCATAGTCAGCACTGGAGAGGAATCCTCAGGTTCCTGGCACTGACTCCACACAAGGTCTTAGGCCCCAGCATCGACGGGAGAGGAATCCCGAAGAGGCCCCGAGCAACTCGCATGGGGACTGGCCTTTCCTGAGGCCACCAGAGCGGGTCCCTGAGGTCCCCGACGTAAGTCGAGAGCACCTGCCGCAACTCTGAGAACATCCAGGAGGTTCTCCCCTCCAGGCGAGATGAGGCCCATTTCCGCCGAGGCGTCACGAGGCTAATCAGACCTAACCTCTGGAACTTCCAAAGGGTCCTTCACACCCTTGCTGCAACTCAAGAAGTTCCCCGACATACCCGTCTACACTCAAGAGGAAGCACAAGCAGTCCCGCCCACATCCAGAGGAGCCCCGTTTCCGCCTCCTAACTCGAGAGGAAGGATCCTTTCCCTGCGTGTTCGGGAAAGAATTCCCGGCGTTCCTTCGCATCTCAAGAGGAGGCGCTCTCCACAGGAAAGGCGAGAGGAACTCCAGGGATCGTGCCACCATTCCCAGAGTCCCCCAGGATGTCTCAGTCCATTCCAGGGAAACCTGTTTTCCCTGCACTGCCTCGACTTTCAAGCCGAGGATCGACTCACACCACGGTGGCACGTGGGACAGCCCTGTGGGAAAGCCTCGTGGGAAAGCCTCGAGGGAAAGACACAGATCCCTTGATTCCAAGCGAAGGGAAGTGTGACACAGCTGCTACAGCTCGAGAGGAAAGCGCACGTGCAGGCCCCCACTCGAGACGTGGACTGACTCCCCATGGGGAGACTCCAGAGGAACCCCAATATCCATGTCAGCACTGGAGAGGAATCCTCAGGTTCCGGCTCCGACTCCACACAAAATCTTAGGCCCCGGCATCGAATCGAGAGGAATCCCGAGAGGCCCCCGAGCAACTCGCATGGGGACTGGCCTCTCCTGAGGCCACCAGAGCGGGTCCCTGAGGTCCCCGTCGTAAGTCGAGAGCACCTACCGCAATTCAAGAAAATCCAGGAAGTTCTCCCCTCCAGGTGAGATGAGGCCCATTTCCGCTGAGGCGTCTCGTGGCCTAATCGCATCTAACCTCTGGAACTTCCAAAGGGTCCTTCACACCCTTGCTGCAACTCTAGAAGTTCCCCGACATACCCGTCTCCACTCGAGAGGAAGCACGAGAGTCCCGCCCACATCCAGAGAAGCCCCGTTTCCGTCTCCTAGCTCGAGAGGAGGGATTCTTTCCCTGCGTGGTCGGGAAAGAATTCCCGGCGTGTCCGTCGCATCTCAAGGGGAGGCGCTCTCCACAGGAAAGGCGAGAGGAACTCCAGGGTCGTGCAACCATTCCCAGAGTCCCCCAGATGTCTCAGTCCATTCCAGGGAAACGTGTTTTCCCTGCACTGCCTCGATTTTCAAGCCAAGGATCGACTCACACCACGGTGGCACGTGGGACAGCCCTGTGGGAAACGCTCGTGGGAAAGCCTCGTGGGAAAGCCTCGTGGGAAAGCCTCGAAGGACAGCCACAGATCCCTTGATCCACGGGAATGGAAGCGGGACACTGCTGCTACAGCTTGGGAGGAAAGCGCACGTGCATGCCCCCACTCGAGACGAGGACTGTCTCTCCTGGGGAGACTCCAGAAGTAACCCAAGATCCATGTCAGCACTGCAGAGGAATCCTCATGTTCCGGCACCGACTCCACACAAGATCGTAGGCCCCGGCATCGACGGGAGAGGAATCCGAGAGGCCCCCGAGCAACTCGCATGGGGACTGGCCTTTCCTGAGGCCACCAGAGCGGGTCCCAGAGGTCCCCGTCGTATCTCGAGAGCACCTGCCACAACTCGAGAAAATCCGAGGAGGTTCTCCCCTCCAGGCGAGATGAGGCTCATTTCTGCTGAGGCGTCTCGAGGCTAATCACACCTAACCTCTGGAACTTCCAAAGGGTCCTTCACACCCTTGCTGCAACTCAAGAAGTTCCCCGACTTACCCAGTCTCCACTCGAGAGGAAGCACGAGAGTCACGCCCACATCCAGAGGAGCCCCGTTTCCGCCTCCTAGCTCGAGAGGAGGGATCCTTTCCCTGCGTGCTCGGGAAAGAATTCCCGGCGTTTCCGTCGTCATCTCAAGAGGAGGCGCTCTCCACAGGAAAGGCGAGAGGAACTCCAGGGTCGTGCCACCATTCCCAGAGTCCCCCAGATGTCTCAGTCCATTCCAGGGAAACCTGTTTTACCTGCACTGCCTCGACTTTCAAGCCAAGGATCGACTCATACCACGGTGGCACGTGGGACAGCCCTGCGGGAAAGCCTCGAGGAAAGCCTCGTGGGAAAGCCTCGTGGGAAAGCCTCGAGGGAAAGCCACAGATCCCTTGATCCATGCGAAGGGAAGCGCTACACTGCTGCTACAGCTCGGGAGAAAAGCGCACGTGCATGCCCCCACTCGAGACGAGGACTGACTCCCCTGGGGAGACTCCAGAAGTACCCCAAGATCCATGTCAGCACTGGAGAGGAATCCTCAGGTTCCGGAACCCACTCCACACAAGATCTTAGGCCCCAGCATCGACGGGAGAGGAATCCCGAGAGGCCCCGAGCAATACGCATGGGGACTGGCCTTTCCTGAGGACACCAGAGCGGGTCACTGAGGTCCCTGTCGTAAGTCGAGAGCACCTGCCACAACTCGAGAAAATCCAGGAGGTTCTCCCCTCCAGGCGAGATGAGGCCCATTTCCGCTGAGGCCTCTCGAGGCTAATCAAACCTAACATCTGGAACTTCCAAAGGGTCCTTCACACCCTTGCTGCAACTCAAGAAGTTCCCCGACATACCCGTCTCCACTCGAGAGGAAGCACGAGAGTTCCTGCCCACATCCAGAGGAGCCCCGTTTCCGCCTCCCAGCTCGAGAGGAGGGATGCTTTCCCTGCGTGGTCGGGAAAGAATTCCCGGCGTTCCCGTCGCATCTCAAGAGGAAGCGCTCTCCACAGGAAAGGCGAGAGAAACTCCAGGGTCGTGCCACCATTCGCCAGAGTCCTCCAGATGTCCCCCCATTCCAGGGAAACCTGTTTTCCCTGCACTGCCTCGACCTTTCAAGCCGAGGATCGACTCACACCACGGTGGCACGTGGGACAGCCCTGTGGGAAAGCCTCGTGGGAAAGCCTCCTGGGAAAGCCTCGAGGGAAAGCCACAGATCCCTTGATCCACGCGAAGGGAAGCGCCACACAGCTGCCACAGCTCGGGAGGAAAGCGCACGTGCATACGCGTCTCGAGACGAGGACTGACTCCCCTGGGGAGACTCCAGAAGTACCCCAAGATCCATGTCAGCACTGGAGACGGAATCCTCAGTTTCCGGCAGTGACTTCACACAAGGTCTTAGGCCCCAGCATCGATGGGAGAGGACCCCGAAAGGCCCCCGAGCAACTCCATGGGGACTGGCCTTTCCTGAGGCCACCAGAGCGGGTCCCTGAGGTCCCCGTCGTAAGTCGAGAGCACCTGCCGCAACTCGAGAAAATCCAGGAGGTTCTCCCCTCCAGGCGAGATGAGGCCCATTTCCGCTGAGGCGTCTCGAGGCTAATCACACCTAACATCTGGAACTTCCAAAGGGTCCTTCACACCCTTGCTGCAACTCAAGAAGTTCCCCGAAATACCCGTCTCCACTCGAGAGGAAGCGCGAGAGTCCCGCCCACATCCAGAGGAGCCCCGTTTCCGCCTCCTAGCTCGAGAGGAGGGATCCTTTCCCTGTGTGGTCGGGAAAGAATTCCCGGAGTTCCCTTCACATCTCAAGAGGAGGCACTCTTCACAGGAGAGGCGAGACGAACTCCACAGTCCTGCCACAATTCCCAGAGTCCCCCAGATGTCTCAGTCCATTCCAGGGAAACCTGTTTTCCCTGCACTGCCTCGGCTTTCAAGCCAAGGATGGACTCACACCATGGTGGCACGTGGGACAGCCCTGTGGGAAAGGCCTCGTATGAGAGTCTCGTGGGAAAGTCTCGTGAGGAAAGCCACAGATCCGTTGATCCATGCGAAGGGAAGCGCGACACTGCTGCTAAAGCTCGGAAGGAAAGAGCACGTTCATGCCCCCACTCGTGACGAGGACTGACTCCCCTGGGGAGACTCCAGAAGTACCCCAAGATCCATGTCAGCACTGGAGAGGAATCCTCAGGTTCCGGCAGTGACTCCACACAAGGTCTTAGGCCCCGGCATCGACGGGAGTGGAATCCCGAGAGGCCCCGAGCAACTCGCATGGGGACTGACCTTTCCTGAGGCCACCAGAGCGGGTCCCTGAGGTCCCCGAGGTAAGTCGAGAGCACCTGTCGCAACTCGAGAAAATCCAGGAGGTTCTCCCCTCCAGGCGAGATGAGGCCCATTTCCGCTGAGGCGTCTTGAGGTTAATCATATCTAACATCTGGAACTTCCAAAGGGTCCCTCACACCCTTGCTGCAACTCAAGAAGTTCCCCGACATACCCGTCTCCATTCGAGAGGAAGCACTAGAGTCCCGCCCACAATCCAGAGGAGCCCCATTTCCGGCTCCTAGCTCGAGAGGAGGAATCCTTTCCCTGCGTGGTCGGGAAAGAATTCCCGGCGTTCCCATCGCTACTCAAGAGGAGGCGGTCTCCACAAGAAAGGCGAGAGGAACTCCAGAGTCGTGCCACCATTCCCAGAGTCCCCCAGATGTCTCAGTCCATTCCAGGGAAACTTGTTTTCCCTGCACTGCCTCTACTTTCAAGCCGAGGATCGACTCACACCACGGTGGTACATGGGACAGCCCTGTGGGAAAGCCTCGTGGGAAAGCCTCCTGGGAAAGCCTCGAGCGAAAGCCACAGATCCCTAGATCCACGCGAAGGGAAGCCGTGACACTGCTGCTACAGCTCTGGAGGAAAGGACACGTGGCATGCCCCCACTCGAGACGAGGACTGACTCCCCTGGGGAGACTCCAGAAGTACCCCAAGATCCCTTGTCAGCACTGGAGAGGAATCCTCAGGTTCCGGCACCGACTCCACACAAGATCTTAGGCCCGGCATCGACGGGAGAGGAATCCCGAGAGGCCCCCGAGCAACTCGCATGGAGACTGGCCTTTCCTGAGGCCAACCAGAGCAGGGTCCCTGAGGTCCCCGTCGCTAAGTCGAGAGCACCTGCCGCAACTCGAGAAAATCCAGGAGGTTCTCCCCTCCAGGCGAGATGAGGCCCATTTGTGCTGAGGCGTCTCGAGGCTAATCACACCTAACCTCTTGGAACTTCCAAAGGGTCCTTCACACCCTTGCTGCAACTCAAGAAGTTCCCCGACATACCCGTCTCCACTTCGAGAGGAAGCACGAGAGTCCCGCCCACATCCAGAGGAGCCCCGTTTCCGCCTCCTAGCTCGAAGAGGAGGGATCCTTTCCCTGCTGGTCGGGAAAGAATTCCCGGCGTTCCCGTCGCATCTCAAGAGGAGCGCTCTCCACAGGAAAGGCAAGAGGAAGTCCAAGGTCGTGCCACCATTCCCAGAGTCCCCCAGATGTCTCAGTCCATTCCAGGGAAACCTGTTTTCCCTGCACTGCCTCGACTTTCAAGCCGAGGATCAACTCACACCACGGTGGCACGTGGGACATCCCTGTGGGAAAGCCTCGTGGGAAAGCCTCGTGGGAAAGCCTCGTGGGAAAGCCTCGTGGGAAAGCCTCGTGGGAAAGCCTCGAGGGAAAGCCACAGATCCCTTGATCCACGCGAAGGGAAGCGTGACACTGCTGCTACAGCTCGGGAGGAAAGCGCACGTGCATGCCCCCACTCGAGACGAGGACTGACTCCCCTGGGGAGACTCCAGAAGTACCCCAAGATCCATGTCAGCACTGGAGAGGAATCCTCAGGTTCCGGCACCGACTCCACACAAGGTCTTAGGCCCCAGCATCGACGGGAGAGGAATCCCGAGAGGCCCCGTGCAACTCGCATGGGGACTGGCCTTTCCTGAGGCCACCAGAGCGGGTCCCTGAGGTCCCCGTCGTAAGTCGAGAGCACCTGCCGCAACTCGAGAAAATCCAGGAGGTTCTCCCCTCCAGGCGAGATGAGGCCCATTTCCGCTGAGGCGTCTCGAGGCTAATCACACCTAACCTCTGGAACTTCCAAAGGGTCCTTCACAACCCTTGCTGCAACTCAAGAAGTTCCCCGACATACCCGTCTCCACTCGAGAGGAAGCACGAGAGTCCCGCCCACATCCAGAGGAGCCCCGTTTCCGCCTCCTAGCTCGAGAGGAGGGATCCTTTCCCTGCGTGGTCGGGAAAGAATTCCCGGCGTTCCCGTCGCATCTCAAGAGGAGGCGCTCTCCACAGGAAAGGCGAGAGGAACTCCAGGGTCGTGCCACCATTCCCAGAGTCCCCCAGATGTCTCAGTCCATTCCAGGGAAACCTGTTTTCCCTGCACTGCCTCGACTTTCAAGCCGAGGATCGACTCACACCACGGTGGCACGTGGGACAGCCCTGTGGGAAAGCCTCGTGGGAAAGCCCTGGAAAGCCTCGAGGGAAAGCCACAGATCCCTTGATCCACGCGAAGGGAAGCGTGACACTGCTGCTACAGCTCGGGAGGAAAGCGCACGTGCATGCCCCCACTCGAGACGAGGACTGACTCCCCTGGGGAGACTCCAGAAGTACCCCAAGATCCATGTCAGCACTGGAGAGGAATCCTCAGGTTCGGCACCTGACTCCACACAAGGTCTTAGGCCCCGGCATCGACGGGAGAGGAATCCCGAGAGGCCCCGTGCAACTCGCATGGGGACTGGCCTTTCCTGAGAGCCACCAGAGCGGGTCCCTGAGGTCCCCGTCGTAAGTCGAGAGCACCTGCCGCAACTCGAGAAAATCCAGGAGGTTCTCCCCTCCAGGCGAGATGAGGCCCATTTCCGCTGAGGCGTCTCGAGGCTAATCACACCTAACCTCTGGAACTTCCAAAGGGTCCTTCACACCCTTGCTGTAACTCAAGAAGTTCCCCGACATACCCGTCTCCACTCGAGAGGAAGCACGAGAGTCCCGCCCACATCCAGAGGATCCCCGTTTCCACCTCCTAGCTCGAGAGGAGGGATCCTTTCCCTGCGTGATCGGGAAAGAATTCCCGGCGTTCCCGTCGCATCTCAAGAGGAGGCGCTCTCCACAGGAAAGGCGAGAGGAACTCCAGGGTCGTGCCACCATTCCCAGAGTCCCCCAGATGTCTCAGTCCATTCCAGGGAAACCTCTTTTCCCTGCACTCCCTCGACTTTCAAGCCGAGGATCGACTCACACCACGGTGGCACGTGGGACAGCCCTGTGGGAAAGCCTCGTGGGAAAGCCTCGAGGGAATGCCACTGATCCCTTGTTCCACACAAGGGGAAGCGTGACACTACTACTACAGCTCGGGAGGAAAGCGCACCTGCATGCCCCCACTCGAGACGAGGACTGACTCCCCTGGGGAGACTCCAGAAGCACCCCAAGATCCATGTCAGCACTGAAGAGGAATCCTCAGGTTCTAGCACCGACTCCACACAAGGTCTTAGGCCCCGGCATCGACGGGAGAGGAATCCCGAGAGGCCCCCTAGCAACTCGCAAGGGGAATGGCCTTTCCTCAGGCCACCAGAGCGGGTCTCTGAGGTCCCCGTCGTAAGTCGAGAGCACCTGCTGTAACTCGAGAAAATCCACGAGGTTCTCCCCTCCAGGCGACTTGAGTCCCTTTTCCGCTGAGTCGTCCTGAGGCTAATCACACCTAACCTCTGGAACTTCCAAAGGGTCCTTCGCACCCTTGCTGCAACTCAAGAAGTTCCGCGAAATATGCGTCTCCACTCGAGAGGAAGCTCGAGAGTCCTGCCCACATCCAGAGAAGCCCCGTTTCAACCTCCTATTTCGAGAGTAGGGATCCTTTCCCTGCGTGGTCGGGAAAGAATTCCCGGCGGTTCCTTCCCATCTCAAGAGGAGGCACTCTCCACAAAAAAGGCGAGAGGAACTCCAGGGTCGTTCCACCATTCCCAGAGTCCCCCAGATGTCTCAGTCCATTCGAGGGAAACCTGTATTCCCTGCACTGCCTCGACTTTCAAGACAAGGATCGACTCACACCACGTTGGCACGTGGGACAGCCCTGTGGGAAAGCCTCGTGGGAAAGCCTTGTCGAAAAGCCTCGAGGGAAAGCCACTGATTCCTTGATCCATTCGACGGGAAGCATGACAATGCTGCTCCATCTCGGCAGGAAAGCTCACGTGCATGCCCCCACTCGAGACGAGGACTGAGTCCCCTGGGGAGACTCTAGAATTACCCCAAGATCCGTTTCACAGTGGAGAGGAATCCTCAGGTTACGGCACCGACTCCACACAAGGTCTTAGGCACCGGAATCGAAGGGAGAGGAATCCCGAGAGGCCTTCGAGCTACTCGCATTTGGACTGGCCTTTCCTGAGGCCACCAGAGCGGGTCCCTGATGTCCCCGTCGTAAGTCGAGAACAGCTGCCCCAACACGAGAAAATCCAGGAGGTTCTCCCCTCCAGGCAAGATGAGGCCCAATTCCGCTGAAGTGTCCCGAGGCTCATCACACCTAACCTCTGGAACCTACTAAGGGTCATTCACACCGATTGCTGCAACTCAAGAAGTTCCCCGACAAACCAATCTCCACTCGAGAGGAAGCACGAGAGTCGCGCCCACATCCAGAGGAGCCCCGGTTCCGCCTCCTAGCTCGAGCGGAGGGATCGTTTCCCTGCGTGTTCGGGAAAGAATTCCCGGCGTTCCCGTCGCATCTCAAGAGGAGGCCGCTCTCCACAGGAAAGGCGAGAGGAACTCTACAGTCTTCGCACCATTTCCCAGAGTGCCCAAGATGTCTCTGTCCATTCCAGGAAAACCTGTTTTCCTGCACTGCCTCGACTTTCAAGCCGAGGATCGGCTCACACCATGGTGGCACGTGGGACAGCCCTTTGGAAAAGCCTCGAGGGAAAGCCACTGATCCCATTATCCACTCGAAGGGTAGCATGACACTGCTGCTAGAGCTCGGGAGGAAAGCGAACGTGCATGTCCCGACTCGAGACGAGGACTGACTCCCCTGGGGCGACTCCAGAAGTTCCCAAGATCCATGTCAGCATTGGAGAGGAATCCTCAGGTTCCGCACTGACTCCAAACAAGGTATTAGGCCCTGACATCGACTGTAGAGGAATCCCGAAAGGCCCCCGAGCATCTCCCATGGGGACTGGACTTTCCTGAGGCCACCAGAGCGGGTCTAAGGTCCCCGTCGTAAGTCGAGAGCACCTGCCGCAACTCGAGAAAATCCAGGAGGTTCTGCCCTCCAGGCGAGATGAGGCCCATTTCCGCTGAGGCGTCTCGAGGCTAATCAAACCTAACCTCTGGAACTTCCAAAGGGTCCTTCACACCCTTGCTGCAACTCAAGAAGTTCCCCGACATACCCGTCTCCACTCGAGAGGAAGCACTAGAGTCCCGCCCACATCCAGAGGAGCCCTGTTTCCACAAACTAGCTCGAAATGAGGGGACCTTTCCCTGCGTGGTCGGGAAAGATTTCCCGGCGTTTCCAGTCGCATCTCAAGAGGAGGCGCTCTCCACAGGAAAGGCGAGAGGAACTCCAGGGTCGTGTCACCATTCCCAGAGTCCCCCAGATGTCTCAGTCCATTTCAGGGAAAACTGTTTTCCCTGCACTGCCTCGATTTTCGAGCCGAGGATCGACTCACACCAAGGTGGCACGTGGGACAGCCCTGTGGGAAAGCTTCGAGGGAAAGCCTCGTGGGAAAGCCTCGAGGGAAAGCCACAGATCCCTTGATCCACGCGAAGGGAAGCGTGACACTGCTGCTACAGCTCGGGAGGAAAGCCCACGTGCATGCCCCCACTCGAGACGAGGACTGACTCCCCTGGGGAGACTCCATAAGTACCCCAAGATCCATGTCAGCAGTGGACAGGAGTGCCCAGGTTCGGGAACCTACTCCACACAAGATCTTAGGCCCCGGCATCGACGGGAGAGGAATCCCGAGAGGCCACCGTGAAACTCGCATGGGGATTGGCCTTTCCTGAGGCCACCAGAGCGGGTCCCTGAGGACCCCGTCGTAAGTCGAGAGTACCTGCCGCAACCGAGAAAATCCAGGAGGTTCTCCCCTCCAGCGAGATGAGGCCCATTTCCGCTGAGGTGTCTCTAGGCTAATCACACCTATATTCTGGAACTTCCAAAGGGTCCTTCACACCCTTGCAGCAACTCAAGAAGTTCCCCGACATACCCGTCTCCACTCGAGAGGTAGCACGAGAGTCACGCCCACATCCAGAGGAGCCCCGTTTCCGCCTCTTAGCTCAAGAGGAGGGATCCTTTCCCTGCGTGGTCCGGAAAGAATTCCCGGCATTCCCGTCGCATCTCAAGAGGAGGCGCTCTCCACAGGAAAGGTGAGAGGAACTCCAGGGTCGTGCCACCATTCCCAGAGTCCCCCAGATGTCTGAGTACATTCAGGGAAACCTGTTTTCCCTGCACAGCCTCGACTTTCAAGCCGAGGATCAACTCACACCACGGCGGCACGTGGACAGCCCTGTGGGAAAGCCTCCTGGGAAACACTCGTGGGAAAGCCTCGAAGGAAAGACACAGATCCCTTGATCCACGCAAAAGGGAAACGTGACACTGCTGCTAGAGCTCGGG
The DNA here is from genome assembly GCF_001704415.2 of Capra hircus. NCBI lineage: Eukaryota > Metazoa > Chordata > Mammalia > Artiodactyla > Bovidae > Capra > Capra hircus. The sequence continues at coordinate 11,915 of NW_017212895.1, read as the reverse complement.
TGGAAAGCGCACGTGCATGCCCGCCACTCGAGACGAGGACTGAATCCCCTGCGGAGACGCCACAAATACTCCAAGATCCATGTCAGCACTGGAGAGGAATCCTCAGGTTCCGGCACCGACTCCACACAAGGTCTTAGGCCCCGGCATCGACGGGAGAGGAATCCCGAGAGGCCCCCGAGCAACTCGCATGGGGACTGGCCTTTCCTGAGGCCACCAGAGCGGGTCCCTGAGGTCCCCGTCGTAAGTCGAGAGCACCTGCCGCAACTCGAGAAAATCCAGGAGGTTCTCCATCTCCAGGCGAGATGAGGCCCATTTCCGCTGAGGCGTCTCGAGGCTAATCACACCTAACCTCTGGAACTTTCCAAACGGTTTTCACACCTTCCTGCAACTCAAGAAGTTCCCCCGACATACCCGTCTCCACTCGAGAGGAAGCACGAGAGTCCGCCCACATCCAGAGGATCCCCGTTCCGCCTACTAGCTCGAGAGGAGGGATCCTTTTCCCTGAGAGGTCGGGAAAGAATTCCCGGCATTCCCGTCGCATCTCAAGAGGAGGCGCTCTCCACAGGAAAGCGAGAGGAACTCCAGGGTCGTGCCACATTCTCGCAGAGTCTCCAGTGTCTCAGTCCATTACAGGCAAAACCCTTTTTCCGCTGCACTGCGTCGACTTTCAACGAGGATCGACCTCACCCACGTGTGCCACGTGAACATCCCTAGTGGAAAGCCTCGTGAAAGCTCTGGGAAAGCCTCGCAGGGAAAGGCCACAAGTCCCTTGATCCACGCGAATGGGAAGCGCCACAGCTGCACAAGGCTGTGGGAGAAAGCGCACGTGTGCTACGTCGTCTCCAACGAACGAGGATGCACTCCCCTGGGAGACTCCAGAAAGTACCCAAGAACCGATGTCGCACTGGAGAAGGAATCCTCAGTTTCCGCAGTGCTCCACACAAGGTCTTAGGCCCTCAGCATCGAATGCGGGAAGAGGGAACCGAAGAGGCCCCGAGCAACTCCAGTGGGACTTGGCCTTTCCTGAAGGCCCACCAGAATGCTGGGTCCCTGAGGTCCCCGTCGTAAGTCGGAGCACTGCGCCGCAACTCGAGAAAAATCAGAGGTTCTCCCCTCCAGGCGAGATGGCCATTCGCTGAGGCGTCTCGAGGCTAAATCACACCTAAATTCTGACCTTCCAACGGGTCCTTCACACCTTGCTGCAACTCAAGAAGTTCCCCGAATTACCCGATCTCCACTCGAGAGGAGCCCGGAGAGTCCCGCTACCACCATCCAGAGGAGCCCGGTTTCGCTCTGCTACTCGAGAGGAGGAGGATCTCTTTCCCTGCGTGTGTCGGGAAAGAATTCCCCGGAGTTCCCATTCACATCTGCAGGAGGAGGCACTCTTCCAGAGGAAGGCGAGAGGAACTCCAAGGGTCCGTGCCAAACTTCCAGAGGTCCCCCTAGATGTCTCAGTCCATTCCAGGGAAACCTGTTGTTCACCATGCAGCGGCCTCGACTTTTCAAGCCAAGGATGCGACTCAATAGCCACGGTGGCACGTGGACAGCCTGCGGAAAGCCTGCGTAGAGAGCTGTCGGAAGTCTCGTGAGTGAAAGCCACGAGAAGCACGTCCTTGATCACTGCGAAAGGGAAGTCGCGAACATGCTGCTTAAACTCGGAGAGAAGCGACGTCATGCGCCCCACTCGGACAGAGACTGAACTCCCACTGGGGAACTTCCAGAATGTACCCACAAGCATAGCCATGTCAAGCACTGGAGAGGAGACCTCATGTTCCGGACCAACTCACACAAGTGATCTTAGGCCCCGAGCATCGACGCGAGTGGAATGACGCGAGAGGCCCCGAGCCATACGCATGGGGACTGGCCTTTCCTGACGGCATCCAGAGCCGGGTCCATGAGGTCCCGAGCGTAAGTCGAGAGACAGCCTGCACACTCAGAGAAAATCAGGAGTTCTCCCTCACGGCTGATGAGGCGCCATTTCGCATGGAGGCTCTTCGAGGCTAATCTATACTAACATTCTCGAACTTCCGAAAGTCCCTCACCCACCCTTGCTGAACATGCAGAGTTCCGCCGAGCTACCCGTCTCACTCGAGAGAAGCACAGAGTTCATCCCACACCAGAGGAGCCCCAGTTTCGCGCCTCCCAGCGAGAGAGGAGGGTCGCTTTCCTGGCGTGGGGGGAAAGAATTCCCCGGCAGTTCCATCGCTATCTCAGAGAGGAAGCGGGCTCTCCACAAGAAAGGCGAGAGAGAACTCCCAGAGGTCTACATGCCACCCGATTCCAGGTCCCCCAGATGTCTCGCCAGTCCAGGGAAACCTGTTTTCCTCTGCACTGCCTCTACGCTTTCAAGCGCGATGGATCGACTCACACCACGGTGGTACCACTGGGACAGCCTGTTGGGAAAGCCTCGTGGAAAGCTCTCCTGGGAAAAGCCTCGAGGAATCCAAGATCCCTATGATCCCAGCGAGAGGGAAACGTGCCACACTGCTGCTACAGCTCGGAGAAAAGGACCGGGCATGCCATACGTCAGAGACGAGACGACTCCCTGGGGAGACTCCAGAAGTACCGCCAAATCCTTGTCGAAACACTCGACGAGGATACCTCAGTTTCCAGCACGGACTCACAACAAAGTCTTAGCGCCGGCATGACGGCGGAGAGATCCGAGGCCCCCGAGCAACTCCATGCGGGACTGGGCCTTCCTGAGGCCACCAGAGCAGTGTCCGAGTTCCCCGTCGCCTAAGCCGAAGCAGCACTGCCGCAACTTCGAGAAAAGTCCAGGAGGTTCTCCCTCTCCAAGGCGAGTATGAGGCCATTTGTCGCTGAGCGCTCTCGAGGCTAATCAACCTAACCTCTGAATTCCAAAAGGGTCCTTCACACCTTTGCTGCAACTCAATGAATTCCTCCGAAATACCACGTTCACTGAGAGAAGCACGAGAGTCCCGCCACATCCAGATGGAGCCCCGTCTTCGCGCTCCTAGTCCAGAAGGAGGAAATCCTTTCCGCTGTGGTCGGGAAAGAATTCGCCGGATTCCCTTCACTCCTCAAGAGAGAGGCCCACAGCACAGTTCACAGGAGAGAGGAATCCAGTCGTCTGCCACCAATCCAGAGTCCCCCAATGTCTCAGTCCCTTCCAAGGGAAACCGTGTTTTCCCTAGCCAATGCCTCGACTTTCAAAGCAAAGGATCAGGATCCTCACACGGGCAGTGGGCACCTGTGGAACAGCCTCGTGGGAAAGCTCGTTGCGAAGTCTGTAAAGTGTGGGAAAGCCTCGGGAATCTGAGGAAAGCGCACAGATCCGTTGATCACGCGAAGGGCAAGCGGACACCTGCTGCTAAGCTCGGGAGGAACTAGGCACGTCATGGCCCCCACTCGATGACAGAGGACTGACTGCCCCTGGGAGGAACTTCAGAGTACCCCAAGATCAATTGTCAGCACCTGAGAGAGGAATCCTCAGGTTCCGGCCAGTACTGCCACACAAGGTCTTTAGCTGACGGGAAGTATCCGCAGGGCCCCCACCTCGCATGGGGACGACTTTCTGAGCACCAACGGCGGTCCCGAGGTCGAGGTAGCAGCACCGTCCAATCATGGGTGCATGCCGGTTTCACTGCCAGGGACAGATAGCAGGCCTTCCTGAGGTCCTTGAGTACAGTCGACGCATTGACTACCTCAGAAATCTGGATTCTCTCGAGGAATGAGGCATTCGCTCCTCCAGCAAATACACCACTTGAATCCAAGGCGCTAACATTTGGGGAAACAAGATTCCCCGACATACCGCGTCTCGCATGAGAGGAAGCACAGAGTCGCCGCCCACATACCAAGAGGAAGCCCCATTTCCATCTCATAGTCGAGAGGAGGAACTTTCCTCGCCTGCGTGTTTGGGGGAAAGAATTTCCCGGCCGTTCCCGTCGCTCTCAAGAGGAGGCGGTCCCACAGGAAAGGCGAGAGACTTCCCAGGTCGTGGCCACCATTCGCCACGAGTCCTCAGATTTGTCTGGCAGTCTCAATTCCAGGGAAACGTTTGTTTTCCCTGCAATGCCTCTCTTTCAAGCCGAGGATCGACTCACCACCAAATGCGGTGGACTGTGGACAGCCCTGTGGGAAAGCCTCGTGGGAAAGCCTCCTGGAGAACAGCCTCAGGCGAAATACACAGATCCTAGAATCACACGCGAACGGGAACCGTGACACTGCTCTACAGCTCGTGGAGGCAAAGGCACTGGACGCGCCCCACTTCGAGACGGAGACTGACTCCCCTGGGATGACTCCAGAAGTACGCCCAAGACCTGTCGAGGCACTGGAGAGGAATCCTCAGGTTCGCACGAGCACTGACTCCACACAAGTACTTCGGCCCAGCATCGACGGGGAGGATCGGAGAGGCCCGCGAGCAAACCGAGCATGGAGACTGGCTTTCTGCAGAGCCACAGAGCGAGGTCCCTGAGGTCCCCGTCGTAAGTCGAGAGCACCCTGCCGCAGACTCGAGAAATCGCAGGACGTTTCCCTGCCGGCGAGATGGACCAGTTTGTCGAGGTCTCAGGTATCGGGACACTAACCTCTTGCATTTCCAAAGGGTCCTCACACCCTTGCGTGAACGTCAAGAATCCACGACAACCCGTCTCCACTAGGAGAAGCACGACGAGATCCCGCCCACATCCAGAGGATTGCCCCGTTATCACGCCTCCTAGCTCAAGGAGGAGATCCTTCCCTAGCTTGGTCGGGAAAGAATTCCCGGCTTTCCTCGTCGCATCTGAAGCAAGGAGGCGCTCTCACAGGATAAGGCAGAGGAACGTCCAGTCGTGCCACCATTCCCAGAGGTCCCCCAGAGTCTCAGTCCAATTCGCAGCGAAACCTTGTTTCCTGCACTCCCTGGACTTTCAAGCGAGGATTCGCAACTACACCCCGGTGGACGTGGACAGTCCTTGGGAAAGCCTCGTTGGGAAAGCCTCGAGGGAAGGCTCGTAGAAGCCTGGAACTCGAGGCACCTTGATACGAGACACAATGTGGCGAAGCGGAACCACATACTAGCTAACAGCTCGGGAGGAAATGGCGCACTGTGCATGACCCCACTCGAGACAGAGGACTGACTCCCCTGGAGACTCCAGAGTACCCAAGATCTATGTCAGCACTGAAGGAGGGAACTCTCCAGGTTCTCGAGCACCGACTCCACACAAGCGTCTAGGCTCCGCATCGAAGGTGGAGTAGAATCCGAGAGGAACCCCGTAGCTAACTCGCCAGGGTGAGACTGGCCTTCCTAGGCCACCAGAGCGGCTCGCTGAGGTCCCCGCGACGTAAGTCGAGAGCACCTAAGCTCGTAGCTCGAGAAAATCCATGCGAGGTTGTCCCGCCCAGCCGCGAGATGAGTGCTATTTCCGCTGAATCGTCCTGAGAGGCTAATCAACCCTAACCTCTGTGAACCAAAGGGTCCTAATCACCACTTTGCTAGGCAACTAAGAAAGTTCATGCCGAAACATATCGTTCTCACTCGAGAGGAAGCACGCAGAAGTCCGCCCACAATCCAGGAGAGCCCCGTTTCGCAATCATAGTTGCGAAGTGAGGATCCTTTCGCCTGCGTGGTCGGAAAGAAATTCCCGCGGTTCTCGCGCATCTCACAGAGAGGCAGCTCTCATAAAGGAAAGGCGAGAGGACTCAGCGGTCGTTCCACCATTCCCAGAGTCCCAGATGTTTCAGTCCTATTCGAGGGAAACCTATTTCCCTGCACTGCTTCGACTTTCAAGCGAGGGATCGACTCACCCCTTGGCTGACGTGGGACATGCCCTGTGGGAAAGCTCCGTGGGAAAGCCTCGAAAAGCCTCAGAGCGAAATCCACAGATTCCCTTGATCCATCCGGAAGCGAAGTGACAACTGCTGCTCCATGCTCGGCAGAAGCCACGCTGTGAGCCCCACTTCGAGACGAGGAACTTGAGTCTCCCTGGGGACTCTAGAATACCCAAGATCGTCATTCGAGCATGGAGAGGATCCTCAGGTTACTCGGCCACTGATCCAATCACAAGGTCTTACGGACACGAGCATAGAAGGAGATGGAATCCCGAGAAGGCCCGACGCGTAACTCGCATGAGGACTGGCTCTTTCCCTGAGCCACCAGAGGGGACCTGAGTCCCACCGTCGTAAGTTCGAGACAGCACCCTGCCCAACTGAAGAAAATCCAGGAGTTCTCCTCTCAGCAGAGATGAGCGCAAATTGCCTGCTGAGTGTCTCCGAAGGCGTAATCACGCCTAACCTCTGCAACCTCTCATAGGGGTCCTTCACAACTTGCTAACTCAAGAAGTTGCCCGACAGATACCATGCTCTCCACTCGAGATTGAACACGAGAGTCGCGCCCACATCAGAGGATCCCCGGTTCACCTTCTAGCCGAGAGGAAAGGGATCGCTTTCCTGCGTGTCGGGAAAGATCCCTGCTTCCGTGCGCAATCTCAAGAGGAGCGCGCTCCCACAGGAAAAAGGCGAGAAGGAACTGCCACAGGGTCTACGCACCATTTCCCAGAGTCCCAGATGTTCTGCAGTCCATTCCAGGAAACCTGTTTTCCGCTGCACGGCCCTCGACTTTTCAAGGCGAGGATCGGCTCACAACCGATGGCGTGGCAAGTGGGACACCGTGGCCTTGGGAAAGCTCGAGGAAGCCACTATCCCTTATCCACCAAGGGGAGCGTGACACTAGCTCTACAGCTCCGGGAGGAAAGCGACGTGCATTGCTCACCACTCGAGACGAGGACTGACGTCCCGCCTCGGGGCTCCTAGAAGTTCCCCAAGATCCAGTCACAGATTGGAGAGGTAAATCCTCCAGGTTCCGCACCGACTCCACACAAGGTTCTAGGCACCTGACATCGATAGGACGGAATCCCGAAGGCCCTAGCTACTCCGCATGTTGGACTGAGCGCTTTCCTGAGGCACCAGAGGCGTCTGTGTCCGTCAGTATAGGTCAGAGAACCTTAGCGCAACTGCACAAGAAAATCCAGGAGGTTCTGCCCTCAGGCAGCAGATGAGGCCCATATTCGACCTGACGTGGCGTCCCGAGGCTATCAGACACCGGTAACCTCTGAACTTCCAAAGGGTCTTCACGTACCGTTGCTGCAACTCAGAAGTTCCCCGACAAACCGATCTCCATCTCGGCAGGCAAGCACGAGGTCGCGCCCACATTCAGAGGAGCCCAGTTCTTTGCGTCTAAACCTGAGCTCGAAGGAGTGGACCGTTTCCTGCGTGTTCGGGAAAGAATTTCCTCGCGTTCACGTCGCCATCTAAGAGGACGGCCCTCTCGCACAGGAAAGGCGAGAGGAACTCTACAGGGCATTCGTGCACCATTCCAGGTCATGCCCAGATGTCTCATGTCGCATTTCCAGGAAAAAGCTGTTTTCCGCTCCTGCTCGATTTCGAAGGCCGAGGATCGACTCACACCATAGTGGCACGTGGGACAGCCTTGAGTGAAAATGTGAGCTCGAGGACAAGCCACAGATCATTGATCACGCGAAGGGAAGCTGACACTGCTGCTAAGGCTCGGTGAGGAAAGCCCGATCGGCTGTTCCGCGACTGCGAGACGAGGACTGACTCCCCTGCGGAGATCCAATGAAGCTTCCCAAGATCCATGTCAGCACTGGACAGAGGAACCTGCAGGTTCCGGACCTACTCCACGTACAAGATCTTAGCGCCAGCATCGACTAGCGAGAGATATCCGACCACGTGCAATCGCTATGGGATTACTGGCCTTCCTGAGGCCACAGAGCGGTGTCCCCTGAGTCCCCGCGTAAAGTCGAGAGCACCTAGCGAACCGAGAAATCCGAGTCTGCTCGCCCTCCGCGAGATGAGCGCTATTTCTCGCTGAGATGCGTCCAGCTATCAAACTAAGCTCTGGAACTTCCAAAGGGTCTTCACACCTGTTGCTGGAACCTAAGAAGTTCCCCGACATACCGGCTCTCCACTCGAGAGGAGCACGGAGAGTCACGCCCCACATCAGAGGAGCCCGTCTTCCGTCTCTAGCTCAAGAGGAGGGATACTTTCCTGCGTGGTTCGGCGAAGAATATTTCCCGGTCAGTTCCCGTCGCATTCTCAAGAGGAGGCGCTCTCCACAGAAGGGAAGAGAATCCAGGGTCGTGCCACCATTCCCGAGCAGTCCCCAAGATGTTCAGTCATTCAGGGAAAGCCTGTTTCCAGTGCACAGCCTTCGACTTTCAAGCACGAGGATCGACTCACACCACCGGTGCCGCACGGTGGACAGCCCTGTGGGAAAGCCTGAACAATCGTGGGAAAGCTCGAAGGAAAAAAGCACAGATCCCGTTGATTCCACGCAGAAGGGAACGGTTGACACTGCTGGCTAGAAAGCTCGAGGTAGTGACGTGAGCAATCGCACGTGGCATGCCCTGAACTCAGAGACGCAGATTCCAATCCAGCCGCGTGACGCAAACAAGATCATTCAGCCTGAAAAGAACAGGTTCCGCTAGCAACATCTCCACACAAAGGTCTTGCCCCATGCATCGACCGGGAGGAAGCCCAAGGGCCACCGAGCAACTCGCATGGGGACTGGCCTTTCCTGAGGCCACCAGGCGGGTCCCTGACGTGTCCGCTCGAGTAAGCGAAGAGCACCGCTGCCGGCAACTAAGAACATCAGGAGCGTTCTCTCTCTCCAGGCGAGGATGAGGCCGCCATTTCCGCCGAGGCGTCCGAGGCTAACACACCTAACCTCTGGAACTTCAAACGGGTCCTTCACACCCTTGCATAGGAACTCACAGAAGTTTCCTCCGACATACCGTCTACACTCAAGAGGAAGCACAAGTCAGCCGCCATCATCGCAGAGGACCCCGCGTTCGCCTAGCCTCGCTTAACTCGAGAGAGAAGGATGCCTGTTCCCTGAGACGTGCGCGGGAAAGGATAACTCCGGCAGTTTCCATGCGATTTAAGAGGAGCGCTCTTCCACAGGAAAAGGGCGAGAGGAATCTCCACAGGTCGTGCAGCCATTCCCGGTCCCCCAGGTGTCCTCAGTCTCATTCCAGGAAACCTGTGTTCCCTGACATCTGCCTTTCGACTTTCAAATGCCGAGGATCTACCACACTGCAGCCGTCTGGCCGCAGGTGAAAGGGACAGCCCTTGGGACAGGGCCTCGTGGGAAAAGCCTGAGGAAGCTCACGAAAGAACAGATCCCTTGATCCACAGCGAAGGAAGCTGGACACGTGCTGTCATGCTCGGAGAGAAAGCGCACAGAGGGTGCGAGGCCGGAACCCTAGGCCCATCTCTTCTCCAGTCTCATTCAGTTGCCTGAACATGATATTTGGGGGTCTCTGGAGTCTCCCTTTGGGAAGTCAAGTCCCCGTCTGCGTAGCTGGGGCTCTGCACGTGGCTTTCCTCTTCGAGGGCTGTAGCTAATGCGACTGGATCGTCGACAAGATGCGTTCGCACTTCCTCGCAAGGAGACTTATGAATCCAGAGGAACGCGACCATATCCATGTCAGCACTGATGAGGAATCGCTTCAGGTTTGCCTCGTGCTCGTCGACTCCACACGCAAAATCTTAGGCCCCCCCGGCGATCAAAATCGTGACCAGGGGAATGGCTTTGTCCACGGAGAGGGCCGCCCTGAGCAACGTCGCAAGGGGATTGGCCTCTTGTCCTGAGGCGCAGACCAGAGCGGCTCCGCTGAGGTCCGTGTACAGTCTGAGACGAGGCACTTAGCCCTACCCGCACTTCAAGAAAAATCCAGGAACGTTGGTGGTCGTGCTCGCCTCGGAAGCAGGCGTGAGATGAGGCCCGCTATGTTCAGCAGAAGTCGCTAGAAGTGCATTACGTTCGTGCCTAATGCGGCAAGGGTACTAATCACTCAGGTTTTCGGAGACTTCCAGGGTAAGAAGGTGGATCGCTGTATCACACAACCCCTTTGCGTGGGGACAACTCTAGAAGTTCGGTCCGACATACCCGTTCTCCACGTCACACGAGAGAGGTCACTTGAGCACGTCGCCTGCCGAGAAATGTCCCAGAGAAAGGCTCGCCGTTTCCGTCTCCAGCTTCCAGAGGAGGGCATCTCTTTCCCTGCGTGGTTCGGAAAGAATTCCCTCGCGTGCGTCGCCGCTTTCATGTGGCGAGACGACTCTGTCAGGCGGAGCGCTCTCACAGAAAGGCGTATGGAGAATCTAGAATCAAGTCGTAAGCAACGATCTCCCAGGAGTCCGCGGGAGTTCTTTCAGGAATCGATTCTGCAGGAGAAGAGGAGTCGGCTTCCTCATTCGAGTTTACGGAGCGACGGAAGAACAGGAGGGCGTGGTCTGTCTCTCTCTTGCGACGATCTGGGGCCCGGAGATGCTTGTGCCTTTCGTATTCTTGTTCAGGTGTAGACGGCGGTACGTCGAAGGAGATACTCTGATGCATCATTGCCAGGCAAGGGTGTGAAGGACCTATTGGAAGTTCCAGAGGTTAGGGTGCTGATTAGCACTCGTGCACGGCATCCTCGGCGAATGGGCCTCATCTCAGGCTCGGCTGTTTTTCGGCGTTGCGGCCCGGTCTCCCTCGGCCCTTCCTTCGGGGCTCGCCCGTCTGGGGCTCCGCCGCCGTCTGCGAAGTTGCCTCAGCGTGGGCGTCTTGGAAATTCCTCTGCCCGGTCGATTGCTGGGCCAACGACTTGTGTGGAGTCAGTGCAGAACCCTGAGGAATTCCTCTCAGTGCTGATATGATCTTGGGTACTTCTGGAGTCTCCCACCGGAGTCAGTACCTCGCTTTCGGATTTGTGCATGCACGTGCACTTCGTTCCGAGCTGTAGCACAGTGTCCCTTCCCTTCTAGCAGTGACAAGGGATCTGTGCAACTTTTCGGCGTAGGAGGCTAGCCCTGTGGGTTTTCGCCAAGACGAGGTTTCACCCAGCAGGGTGTTCACGCTCACCCGGTGTGAGTCGTATTCTCGGTTTGAAAAAGTCGGAAGCAGTGGCAGGGAAACAGTTTTCCCTGGATAGATGAGACATTGGGGTGTGGGAATGTGTGCACGGAAACGCTGGCGTTCTTCTCCGTGTGACATCGCCTCGGTGGGTCCAGCCTCGAGGGCCTTATCCTCGTGGAGAGCGCCTCGCCCTCTGACATGCTGACGACGGGAACACTAGCTCGGAAATCTTTTTCCCGAACTACGCAGGGAAATGGTATCACCTCCTCCTCGAGCTATGACGACGGAAAGGGGCTCCTCTGGATGTGGCGGGACGCTCGTGCTTCCCTCTCCGAAGTGGAGACGGTGCTTATTGTCAGGATCCCACGGAACTTCTTAAGTGGGTCGCAAAAGTGTTAGGACCCTTTGGGAGTTTTCCAGAGGTTAGGTGTAGATTATGCCTCGGTGAGGAGACGGATTGACGCGAAATAGAGCATCCTGCATCTCGCCGCGTGCATGCTACCAGCTTGGGGAGACAGGGACCCCAGGGATTTTATCGAAGGATACGAGCAGGCTGCCCTCTCGCTGTACGTCGGGGGAGCGCACCTCAGGACCCGCTCTGTTGGCGCTCAGAAGGCCAGTGCTAGCACTCTGGGAGGTGCCATCGGGGTTCTCCCCTCGGGTTCCCCTCTGCCCATCGATGCTGGAGCACCAGCCTTGTGTGGATCCGGTGCTCGAGACGAGGGAACCCTGAGGATTCCTCTCCAGTTGGTTGACTGATTTGGCAAACTTTCTGTGAGTCGCCGTCCAGTGGGAGTCAGTCCTGGGTGTCTACGAGATCGGCGACATGCACGTTCGCCCAGAGATGTTTCCTCCCGTAAGCTCCTAGCAGCGCAAGTGTCTGCTACCCTTCGAGTGTATAATGGGATCAGTGGCTTTCCCTCGAGCTTTCCAAAGGGCTGTCCCACGTGGCCACCATGGTGTGAGCCGATCCCTCGGCTTATGAAAGTCAGAGGAACAGTGCAGGAAAAACAGGTTTTTTGACCTGGAAAATGACAGAGACATTCTTTTCGGGCAC